>NC_142944.1:45479023-45511523 GCF_046866305.1 Octopus bimaculoides | reverse complement strand
CATTGAATCCCAACTCAAATGAAACTTACAGAAAGCTGAAAAGGAGGGTGCAAACTGCTCTAAGGAAAATTAAACAGGAATGGTGGAATGATAGGGCAAAAGGGGCACAAGAAGCAGCTGATAGAAATGATGCCAGTTGTTTGTATTCTTATGTTAGGGAGGTATATGGTCCAAAATCTTCTTCAGTAGCTCCAGTGAGAACAGAAGATGGATGTTTTCTTCTGACTGACACCGCTTCTATTCATAAGCGTTGGGTAGAACATTTCTCTGCACTTTTGAATAGACCATCATCCGTTAATATGAGGACGATAGAAAAAATTGAACAACTTCCAGTTATAGAAGAGATGGCATCTGAACCAACTCTAAATGACATTTATTTAGCTATGAATAAGCTGAATAACAACAAGTCTCCAGGATCTGATGGAATCTGTGCAGAAGTCTTGAAATATGGGGGTGACAAAATGATGGAACTCTTAAATATTTTAATTTGTCACTGTTGGAGAAGTGAGAAAGTGCCTCAAGACTGGATTGATGCCATTCTTGTCTCCTTATATAAATCGGGGTCAAAGGATCTGTGCGGTAATTTTCGTGGGATTTCCCTTTTGTCTGTGGTTGGAAAGGTGCTCGCCCGCATTTTGTTAGAACGTTTAAATACCTTTATAGTTCCAAGTATGGTGTCTGAGTCTCAGTGTGGTTTTCGTTCCTCCAGGGGCACAGCTGATTGTATCTTTACTGTCAGACAATTGCAGGAGAAGTGCATTGAACAGAATCTTGCTCTGTACCATTGCTTTGTTGATTTGAGCAAAGCATTCGATACTGTTAATCGAAGTGCTCTGTGGCTAATTCTGGGGAAAATTGGTTGCCCAGAAAAGTTTATAAACATGGTCAAGGTTTTGCATCAGGATATGAGAGCTAGGGTTAATTTTGGTGGTAGGCTTTCTGAATCTTTTGCTGTGGAAAATGGAGTAAAGCAGGGAGACCTTGATGCACCCACCCTCTTTGCAATATACTTTGCCGTTGTGGTGTCACATTCCTTTCAAAACTCTGAGGAGGGTATCTACATAAAATATCGAACAACGGGGAATGTTTTTAATTTGACCCGACTGAAGTTTAAAACGAAGGTTTTTACTTCACTTATTAGGGAAATTTTGTATGCTGACGATTGCGATCTGGTTAGTCATTCTGAATCAGGTCTGCAATCCCTTGTATCTGCATTTGATGCAGCTTGTGATGATTTTGGCCTGACCATCAATCTGAAAAAAACAGTTGTGATGTATCAACCTGCGTATGGTGCTGTTTGTAACCTCCCTAAAATTTTTGTTAAGGGAAAGTTACTTGAGGTTGTAAATTCATTTGTCTACCTGGGAAGCTCTGTTCAAGATGATGGAAATCTTGATACGGAAATACACCTGCGAATTCAAAGGGCAGCAAAAGCATTTGGTGGCTTGGAGTCACGCGTCTGGCGCCAGCGACATATAAATAACAATACAAAGCTGGCTCTTTACAAATCATTTGTCTTAACATCCCTATTGTATTCCTGTGAAACTTGGACCTGTTATGAAAGGCATTTTAAAATGTTAGAAAAATTCCACCAAAAATGCCTTCGTCATATTTTAAGAATTAAATGGAATTCTTTTACTCCAAACACAGATATCCTTGCATCTGCAGGCATCCCCTCAATTAAAGCCATGATTTTGAGGAACCAATTGAGATGGTGTGGCCATATTGTTCGAATGGCAGATGAACGCATGCCGAAACAGCTGTTTTATGGTGAGCTTGCAGAGGGGAAACGTTATCGGCATAAACCTAAAAAAAGGTTTAAGGATGGCATAAGGACTGCTATGAAGTCAATTGGAATGGCTCCAAAAGATATAGAAGTCCTCGCTTCAGATCGAGTTGGATGGCGAACAAGGGTGTGGAGTGGAGTGAAAGCATTTGAAGAGGCCAGGATGATGCAAGCAGGGCTCAAGAGACATTTAAGGAAAAAGGTGAAGACTGAGAAGGTGAATGACAAGGACCTTTTTGTGTGCACAGTCTGTGACAGACCATGTCTGTCCTTGGCTGGCCTCAAATCTCACCTGCGAACCCATGGAAAACAAACCTCACCCAGCTATTCTGATTATATGTCTGTGCACACGTTTGAATGTGGTGTGTGCCAGAGGGTTTGCAAATCCAATGGGGGTCTTAAAAGACATGTTAGGATCCACAATGAGCAGAACTTACTTGCAGGTATTGGTAGTGCAAATCAGAGGTGCAATCTGTGTGGGTGTTTTTTCAAAACACTGTCTGGTTTAAAAAGCCACATCAGACGCCATGAAAGGGCTAAGGTGTAGGTGCAGGAGGTGGTCAAACTCTGTTTAAGGAGTAGACAACCACCATATATATATATATATATATAAATTTAAGGAATGGAGTAAACGCATGTTATAACTGCATACTTTATTCCGACATATGTTTCGAAGAATTACAATTTATGCGATCCATAGGAATCGTCGATGTTAAAAATGTAAACTTCTCCTCAGGGAAATGTATGGGAACCATCCTAAACTTAAGACATTATGACAGAGTATGAGAACTATAGTTGGATAATGTTATAACGTAATTCATTTGAAAAAACCGTTAGAGATGTGGACGCTACCAGATAGTACGTTGGACAAGAAAGGAAGGAAGAGAAAAAAAAAGAAGAGAGAGAGAGAGAGAGAGAGAGAGAGAGGGAGAGAGAGAGAAGGAAAATTCAGAGTGTAGATTTGGGAGTAGATGGGATGATATAAATCCAATAAAAAAATTTTTTTGGAGAGGAATGTTATGTAATAAAAAGGCATTATAAATGAGGTTAATACTGTGTTTCTATGAAAATATTGAGATGAATGTATATAAACACTTATACTTATGTGTATGCGCATATATATACACAAACAGACCCACATTTACTCCAATAAGTTCATATATGCATATTTATGTACACACCCACGTCAAAACTCACACTCTCATATACATACAGATAATATCCGCACATAATATGAGGCTTTTACATCCGCTAGAGAGTGACAACAGTAATAACATTAAGCCGGACATTATTAACCCTTACCATAATAACAATAATAGCACTAATAATAATATAAGGAACAATAATTATAACACGATACATAATAGTAATAGTCACAACAACAAAATCATTATTTCTAAAGTTAATAGCAAAGAATTTGGTTTTTAAGTGATAATGCCAAACTCAAAAACACTATTTATCAATGCCAAGTCAGGACTCCTACAAATATTTACTTTTATGTTGGATCTTCCTGTTCACCAATATCCAACAGAATATCTAATCATTTCTCAACATTTAGAGATAGAAACAAACGTAATACCACGAGCCTTAGCAAACTAATTTGGGAACTTAAAGATAATAACATAAAATTTAAACTAGACTGGCTAATTCTTTCTATTTCTAGGCCATATGAAAATGGTGGAAAATTCTGCTCATTATGTAATAACGAACTGTACTTTAATTTATTTTCAAAGAATAAACTGTAAGAATTTTCTATGAACGTGTTTACCAGATGTAAACATTGGCAGCAACATGTATTTTCAGCATTTAAATAACAATCACTTTTTTATAAAACGCTATCATATTAACCCGTAATACATGAGTTCCTCAAATAGTTCTAGTAAAACATGTGATTAACTCCCTCATATGTTAGAAGATAAAAATTGATTACGATTGATTAATTTATCTAAAGATTCTTTATTTATTAACCTAAATTAGAACACATATAAAATCTTTGAACATAAAAAAGCGCATTATTTTTGGTTTATTTCATAGTAAAATTCACCCATAATAATTACATAATATGCAATGCTTTATTAACCTTACTTCTTCTTTTCCATACTTAATTATACCTCAATATCATTAATTTACGACTTCCAATTTATTCACCAATTTGCTTAGCAATAATAAGAGTTATTTATGTTCCTGGCTTTTTTAATGAGAGTTTTCTAAATCTACGATCATAATTCATCATTTCAACGTTCCTAGAAACATCTTTAATTTTTATTATTCATAGTTTAAATATTTATTCTCGTAACAAAACATATCCCAATCATTTTAATATCTCATTATTTGACGAAAAATTTACTGGTCAGCATAATATATTGTGATTTTCAAATCTCGATAAAATTTTTACACTAACAAATATGTTACGGAATTACTATAGTAAACCTTATTTATAATTTTGACTTTGTCTTCTTAAGCAAGATTTACTCTTTCAACCCCTAATTCAGCCCAACTTTTCTAGCATATAATAATAAAGTAATCATTTCATGTGAATTAATGGACAACCCATTAACTTTATTATTCTTTAATTCATTAATTAATTTTCATTCATTTAACATCTCATTCACTTATATATGAATTACCTTCAGATAAATATCCCTCTACTTTATTAATAATTACCACACATTGACAGTTATTCATACGTACTAGGGAGTATATTAAATTGCGTATGAGTATCTATATAAATTCATGTAACAACAAATACATAAAAAAAAAATATATGTATGTATAATGGTACGTGTATAAGTGTTTATATATATATACACGTGTACCTGTGGGAGAGTGTGTGTATATATATTCATATTTTTGTATGAAACTAGATGTTTGTATAGATTTTTGTGTACATATATGTATTTTTATTTTTATTTTTTATTGCTATTATTTATAAAAAATATATAAATATGCATGTATGTATGCTTAATTGGATGTATGTATATTTTTGTGCACAGACATATTTATGCAACTTTTTATATATATTCATATATGAGTGTATTTGTGAATATTTTTGGGTGCGTATTTGTATATATATATATATATATATATATATATATATATATATATATATATATATATATGTATATATATATATATATATATATATATATATATATATATATATATGTATGTATGTATATATATGTATGTGTGTATGTATATGTATGAATGCTTGTATATGTATGTGTGTGTATATGTGTATATATGTGTATGTGTGTGTGTGTATATATATATATATGTATATATATATATATATATATATATATATATATATATATATGTATGTATGTATATATATGTATGTGTGTATGTATATGTATGTATGCTTGTATATGTATGTGTGTGTGTATTTGTGTATATATATATGTGTATAGGTGTGTATATATGTATATATATATATGTATTTGTATATATGTATGTATATATATGTGTGTGTATATGTGTATATGTATATATATATATATATATATATTTTTCATTTTCATTTTATCCAGTTTCAGCTCATGAGCTGTGGCCATGCTGGGGCACCGCCATTTTGTGCTGCTATACAATTTTACTTCACGAATTTTACTTCAGGAATTAACATTTGGTGCATGAGAGAGTTTGATGCAGCTACTCTCATCTGCGCCTCCTGCCGTGAAGTTGGTTCATCTGGGACACCTGACAGGAAGAGGTCCAGCCTTGTCTTGAAGACACCTACATCCACCGCATGCAGGTCTCTCAGGTCCTTCGGGAGGATATTGAAAAGCTGTGGACCTTTGAAGCCCAGGCTATTGCAGTATTTTGTCCTACATCTTGATGGCAAATTTGGAGTCCTTGGCACTATGCAATGGCGTCCAGTTCTTTTATTTGTGTATATGTATATATGTATATGTATATATATATATATATATATATATATATATATACATATGTATATGTGCATGTGTATGTATTGATATATGTATATATGTATATGTGTGTGTGTTCGTATGCATATGTGAGTGTGAGTTTTGACATGGGTGTGTACATAAATATGCATATATGAACTTATTGGAGTAAATGTGGGTCTGTTTGTGTATATATATGTGCATACACATAAGTATAAGTGTTTATATACAGTCATCTCAATACTTTCATAGAAACACAGTATTAACCCCATTTATAATGCCTTTTTATTACATAACATTCCTCTCCAAAAAATTTTTTTTAATGGATTTATATCATCCCATCTACTCCCAAATCTACACTCTGAATTTTCCTTCTCTCTCTCTCTCTCTCTCTCTCTCTCTCTCTCTCTCTCTCTCTCTCTCTCTCTCTTCTTTTTTTTTTTTTTCTCTTCCTTTCTTGTCCAACGTACTATCTGGTAGCGTCCACCTCTCTAACGGTTTTTTCAAATGAATTACGTTATAACCTTATCCAACTATAGTTCTCATACTCGGTCATAATGTCTTAAGTTTAAGATAGCTCCCATACATTTCCCTGAGGAGAAGTTTACATTTTTAACATCGATGATTCCTATGGATCGCATAAATTGTAATTCTTCGAAACATATGTCGGAATAAAGTATGCAGTTATAACATGCGTTTACTCCATTCCTTAAATTCATATATACTCAAATACCCAAAATATCAAGGAGTTTCTGCCTCACAAACAGTAATTACACCACAGTTATTTTGTGATCTTTGCTACCCTGGTTTCTATTAACCCATTTATTCTATCCGAATTATTATTAATTAGGATAAAATAAATACATATAATTAATTATATATATATATATATATATATATATATATATATATATATATATATATATATATATATATATATATATATATATATATGTATATGCATATACACATAATTACATGTATTTTTTTTTTCAGGATTAAATTAAGAGAACAGAACAAAATGAAAATTTGACAAAAACATAACACACGGAAAGTAAATTTGCGAATGAACAGAAAACAGACACAGAAGGTCAAATTGAAAAACATAGTAAATGCAGAGATGACGGAAAAACAAACACAGACGGTCACCCACACCTAATCAGTTATCGGCCAGGCTGTCAAATGCAATTTCATGCAATTATCGATAATATTGTTTCCACTCTGGAGGCACCGGCAAGTTTCTTGTCGGAATGGGATCAAAACATAACAAAAAAAAAAGATGGATATACAATAAATGGATGAACAAGCAATGCAGAAACGGATATACAAAAATGGATAAGAGTAATTCAAGATGAGACTGTTAGTGGATGGATGAGGGACAAAAAGCAAAATAAACAAACAGAATATAGTCTTAGGGCCAGGCAAAGACACCAAAAACTTATAATAATAATAATACATATACAGAAAAAAAAGCCTTGGGGTTGCAAGACATATTATAGGTATGTGTGTGTGTGTGTGAGTATATATACATACATATATATATATACACACACTCACAAGATGTACATACATACATATATATATATATTTGTAGATATACAAGATGTACATACATACATATATATATATTTATACACACACACATACATATATACAGGATGCGGTGAATATATTGTCTAAATTATGCAAAAATGAAAATAACATTGACATCTCATTTTAACAGATATATTTACTAAAATTTAATAAAAATATCTTGAAACACTAAAGAGTATGTTTATTCAATAAAATCACCATTGGCTTCAACCACGGCCTCCAGACGACTTTGGAATCTCTTGCAATTCTTCTCAACTGTCTTCTTGTTTAAGTTGGTAAATGCTGCCACAATCTTTGCCTTCAGTTCATCTTTGTTGTTACAAGGAGTTTTGTTGGTCTCCTGCTCAACTGTACCTCACACATAATTATCAAGAGAGTTGAAGTTTGGGGAGTTATATGGCCTGATATTAGGTGTGATGTGATCACAGAAATTGTCTGATAGACATGACTGGCTTTATCTGCTTGCATGGCATGGTACAAGGCCCTGTTGCCAGAGGCAGGGTCTTCTGGCAGCCACTCTATTGACCCATGACAGCACTACCTCCTCCAGGCACTTGATGTAGGCCGCTATGTTGAATGAGGTCATATAGGAAGGTGAATGGTAACATAATGTCGCCATCACTAGTGATCACTCCAGACCCCATGATGTTGACTGGATGTTTGATTTTTATCGCTCTCAGTACATGTTTTGGGGACGTAGCAAGCCAACGATTGCTCTGTCTGTTCACCATCTGTTTGTATTGGAGCTTCTGGTGTGAAGACGAAGCAGTACAGCATGTCATTTCCAAACTCCTGGCAGATTACTATGTAATTGACAAAATCAAAAGAAACACTGCACATGCATGAAATTAAAACTATAAAATTGTGACAATTTACACATCGCACCCTGTATATATGTGTATATATATATATATATATATATACCCAAGCCTATTCCCCATTTTTTTAGGAGTGGGTAGCCACAAGACATACACCAGACATTCCATTCATTTTCTAGCTCATAGAAGCAAGCCCCGTTCTCTGCTCAGGTCAAGACCTAGAACACAACCCCCAATATCAGCAGTGGAACCCTACAGCATATGCTGGTTTACTCTCGCCACAACATGCTGGTTCCATACTCCTTTGAGCAACATCAAATTCACTCATGTGTCCACAAACACTCATCTGTCCAAGCTTTCCTCTCTCCATTCATCCACACAAACCAAGGTCTACCTCTAGTTCTGCTGCTTACAACTCCAGCCTTCATCACCCTCCTTACCATCTGCTCATCGTCCATCCTCTCCATGTGGTCAAACCACCTCAACATTCATCTATCCATTTTGGTTGTTAGTTTTTCTCTCATTCCTGCTTGCCTTTGCACCTCCTCATTCCTCATCCTGTCCATCTGTATCACACCAACCATAGCCCTTAGACATCTCATCTCAAACACATCTAATCACCTCCTTTCTGCCTCTCTAAGACCCTACATCTCTGCACCATATAACATTGTCGGCGCAATCATGCCCTCATACACACCTCTTTTCGCTTTCATACTCAACCTTTTATCTCTCAGCATATCTTTCACAACTCCAAGTATCTTACTCTCCTCCCTCACTCTGTATCCTACCTCCTCGGCCAACACCCATCTGCCATCACATGTGATCCCAGATGCTGAAAAACATTCACCTCCTCTAACATTTCACCATTTATACTCACATTCATCCTACCAGCCCTTCCATCTCTTGAATATCTCATCACCTTACGCTCAACTACATTCACTTTCAGTTTCCTCCTCTCACACACTCTTCCAAACACTACCACCAGTCTCCTCAGTTGCTCTTCTGAATCCACCACCAGTGCTGTATCATCAGCAAACAACAACTGACCCACCTGCCATTTCTCTCCATTTTCTCTCACCATTTGGGCTTCCTTACCAAAGGTTCAAGCATTCACCTCTCTCACCACAACATCCATATATAAATCAAACAGCCACAGAGGCATCATACAACCCTGTCTTAACCCCACCTTCACATCAAACCACTTTCTTACTTCACCATTCACTCTAACGCATGCTCTATTTTCTCTATAAAAACTCTGAACAGCTCTCAACAATCTACCATCTACTCCATACAACACCTGCCACATGACATCCCTATCCACATGGTCACATGCCTTCTCTAGGTCCATAAAGGTCCAATACACTTCCCTCCCTTTTGCCAAAAATTTCTCACACATCTGCCTTACTACAAATATTTGATCTCCACACTCACTTCCACTCCTAAAACCCGCACTTCTCCTTCCCTTGTGAAGGGACTGAGAATCCACCCCTCCTAGGGCTTGATTTCTTGAATTATAGTTCAAGAAATAAGTCTTCAAGGGAATGCTCTAGTATGGCCGCAGTCCGATGACTGAAACAATTAAAAGAGAAAAGATGCACACACATTTGTGTATATATATACATGTGTGTGTATGTGTGCACGTGTGTGTGTGTGTGTACACACAAGGTGTTGAAAAGTTCGTGGCTTTGAGGGTGTCACAAAGGACCTGGCTGGAGGCTCAACCTTCTCAGTTCTTTTACAGGGCTTACAAAAACTGAAGGACCGCTGCAATAAGTGTGTGAATCTAAGAAGGGAATATGTTGAATAAAATCATAATTCACTGATCCTCCTGTATTTTATTTTAGCCAAAGCCGGGAACGTTTCAGTACCCTATCATATGTGTGTATGTGTGTGTGTGTGTGTGTGTGCATGTGTGTGCGTGCGTGTGTGTGTGTGTACAGATAGACAGTTAAATATATATATATATATGTGTATACATACATATATTTACATCTATACATACATACATTGCACTTAAGCTACCATACACTCATCCCTCAGGTAAAAACCTTATGGCATCAAGCATTACTAAGGACCTCGAAGTCAATTACCTAAGCTGGAATACCCTGAATGAAGCTGCACAAAAAGTTTTGCCCAGTTGTATATGCAGCTGCCCATATTTGGCGCAGTGGAAACATGTGTAGGTTGTAATAACCATAAAAATATGCTTTATGACATTGTAAAATAAAAGGAAATAAATTTTGAGGATGTACCAGTCTCCATATTCTCTGTTGTTATAATTATTGCTATTATATACTCCAGATAATATAACCATCCAGTGAAGTGAACACAAAATAATCCATTGGAACAATTTACAGCTTGAGTGACAACTCCTAGTAGTCGTAGATGTTAAATACTAAACAAAACTGAGAGCTACCACAGTATCTGTCCAGATAATACTGGTCTGTATAAATTTTTTTATTGACTGTATGGTATTTTTTGCAAAATACATATGAAAAATAATGATTCATGCTTCTTTTTATTCATCTTTATCACATCAGGTTCTCAAATTATACAGAAACATTACTTTTCTCTTTTTGTATAACAAATAAATGATAAAATACATTTCCATTGAAAATACTCAATTTACATTGACTTGAATATTAAATCTAATATATTCTTCTTTATTTTCAGATTGTGAATATGTCTAGAGGCTGCATAAATTCACCAGGTATCATAATATGGATTCATTATGCTTGTTGGTCAATGCTCTGTGAACACTGTAAAGGAAGTAAAACATGATATGGACAGCTGCAATGGAGACAACAAAGCAGCTGTGGTCAACAGGAAGGGACATAGCAGACACTCTGACTGTGTCCACACAGTGGAATTAATTTAACAACCGAAGAACAGGGCCTTAAGCTCAGTTCAGGCAGCTATGTGAAGTGATTATAGTTTGTGGTCAATCCCTGGTGTGAAGGGTGCTGGTGGAAGACCATATGTGTGGCAGCAGGATTTGGCTCCTTACAATACTTCCAGAGAATGTCAGAAGTGGTTGGCAACAAAGTAATCTTCATATAATCAAGATACTCTTGGTCTGAAGAGTAGCCGCGGTATACACCTTGCTTGGATATTTACCACTTCCAAGGTTCTGCTCGCTATTAAACATATGTAGTCCAGATCTCATCTACTTCATTCCTTAATTCTTGTATTCTCATTTGCATACCTGGCAACCCTGGTTGGGTTGCCTATGGTGAAATATAAAATAATTTTTCCCAGCTTATCATACTTCGATAAGGGAAAAGTTCACAACCTTCCATGCCAACAAACCGCTATTGTTCCTGAAGACTGTTTTTCTTATATTTTCTATGGATTACCTGGAGCTCACTTTCTTCCTGCACTTTGATCCTTGGATCTTACATTTCTCTCTCTCTCTTTCTCTCTCTCTCTCTCTCTCTCTCTCTCTCTCTATATATATATATATATATATATATATATATATATATATATATATATATATATAGAGTGGTTGGCGTTAGGAAGGGCATCCAGCTGTAGAAACTCTGCCAAATTAGATTGGAGCCTGGTGGTGCCATCCGGTTTCACCAGTCCTCAGTCAAACCGTCCAACCCATGCTAGCATGGAAAGCGGACGTTAAACGATGATGATGATATATATATATATATGTATATATACAAAAAACAAAAGATGAAGACAGGTGAGGGAACAACAAGCAGGTGTATTAGTTAAATGTTCAAGAAGAATAGAAAACTCTTTGACATTTCAAGCCTACACTCTTTGACAGAAAGGATTATATATGTGCATATACACAAATGTTTGTACATGGATGTGTGTGTGTGTGTGTGTGTGTGTGTGTGTGTGTAATGCTTATATTTTGTTGAACAAAAATTAAAACAGAAATACTCAATAAAGTTTATAACCAAAGTATGCAGTCTAATGTATACGCGTGTGAATAAATGTCATAAATGTCAGTGCCTGTGTGTATGTGAGTGAGTGATTATGTATGTTGTAACTAGGTTTGTTTTTATCTTAGATTTTTTTTACTTATTTCAGTCATTGGCTGGAACACTGCCTTGTAGAATCTACCTTATTGTTTATTTTCAAAATCTGGTACTTGTTATATCATTTTTTTTGCTGAACTGCAAAGTTACAGGGATGTAAACAAATTAACACCAGATGTGAAACCTGATTGGGGAGGGGGTAAACACAAAGGCACACACACACACACACATGCATGCATGCATATTGAAGTGTAGTTGAGATAATAGATGTTTGTTCCATTATATTTTACTTCCTTCAGTCATTAGACTGACTGCAGTTATGTTGGGCCACTGCCTTGAGAGCACTAGTCAACAGCTGTTTCATAATCTGTGTCAGTAATATAAGTAACATTTACTGTGAGCTGTGTTTGAATGTTTGATCCCTATTCTTATTTTATATATATATATATATATATATATATATATATATATATATATATATATATATATATATATATATATATATATAAATATATATCAAAATAAGCAACAAGAATATCCAGAGGTAATGCTGCACAATCGTTCCATGCAACTCCATTTTATTGAACAATGTAAACATTACATCAAATATAAAATGTCACATGAAACGATCGTACTGCATTACCTCTGGATATCCTTGTTGCTTATTTTGATTTTAATCACCTTATTTTGAAACTGTATGGATAGTATCATACTGAATTCTGGTGCCTAAACTTAAGCACCGTATTCACCTGAATCTCTATATATTATCATCATCATCATCATTTAACGTCCGCTTTCCATGCTACTATGGGTTGGACGATTTGACTGGGGACTGGCTAACCAGATGGCTACACCAGACTCTAATCTGATCTGGCAGAGTTTCTACAGCTGGATGCCCTTCCTAACGCCAACCACTCTGAGAGTGTAGTGGGTACTTTTTACGTGCCACCGGCACGAGGGCCAGTCCAGCGGTACTGGCAACGGTCATGCTCAAATAGTGTTTTTTACATGCCACCTGCATAGGAGACAGTCCAATGTTTTGTTCACATGCCACTGGCACAAGTGCTAGGAAGGCGAAGCTGGAAACAATCGCACTCAAATGGTGCTTACCTCTATCACAACTACAGCTCATACTATTACTATCACCCCATTATCATCACAACTGTCAATCTACTACCCCCACAGTATCTCTATGCCTACCATTACTCTCACCCCAGCAAGAGGAATAGTAGAAGTGTCGTTGAATAGTGAGAGAGGGGGTGAAAGTATGACACACTGACACAGAAATTCATTTTGGCATTTATTATATATATATATATATATATATATATATATATATATATATATATATGGGGAGAGAGAGAGAGAGAGTGAGAGAGAGAGAGAGAGAGAGAGAGAGAGAGAGAGAAAGAAATAGATAGATAGATAGATAGATAGATAGATAGATAGATAGGTAGGTAGTAGGTAGATAACTTTCTTTTATTAGCCACACAGGGCTGCACACAGAGGGGACAAATACAACTGTAGAGCTTTTCTTTTTTAAAAAAAAAGGTAAAATAAAAATTAACAAATCCGATCAAAAGGGATCGGTAGGGGCAAAAAAAAAAAGGGGGGGGGTATCGTATATCACAGAAAATGTCAATTGTGTAAAATGGGGTAACATTAGGTTTATCCATGGAGAGAAAAGCCTACGGAAAAGACCATGGTAACCTCAGCAGGAAATAGACACATGAGAGCGAAATGCTCTCTCTTCTTTTTTCTCGATTTATAGGATCATGCTCAAAGAGGTATCGTCTCTCGCACGCACCGTCTTTACTACATTCACCCACCTTTTAATGAAACTTCCACGAGACAAAAACTGTCTCTCTATTCTCACCTTCCTTTTCAAGTGATACTTGAAAAAGTTGATGAGCGATTGGCCAGAGAGGTAAGTTTTCGTCTCTAATCCTTTCGCTCGGGTCCACCACACACATTCTTTCACCATGGCCACCAGCATGATGAACACTGCCTTGCCTTCCCTGTTGTGGGACGGTGGTGGAGCAATTTGCACAATAGACTCGGCTGACAGGCGGACTCGCCCCACACGTGACAGCAGCCGTTCGGCATAAGCCCATAGGTCGGAAATCTTTGGACACTGCACGAGTGCGTGCAGAACGTTTTCGTCGCTCTGACCGCATCTCGAGCAGGTCGGTCCCGTGTGTCTCGAACCGTGCCTGTACAGCTTATCCCGAACGGGTAATGCTTCTCGATAGCACTGCCAGGCCAGGGATCTCTGGTGGTTGTCCATAGGTCCCGGCCCGAAAGTTGTCCTGAACAGGCGGGTCAGGTGTTCCTCGTCGACGCCCAGATTCTGCCCGATATCGTCGTCGCACCTCGCCTCCACTAATCCTCTATAGAACGCTTTTGTGGAATCAAAGTTGCACAAGATTGGTCCTGGACGGCAGAGTTGCTTGAGAGCAACGCGATACTCGCGGTGCCATTCGCCGAGCCTAGGTCTCTGTTTAATCCACGACTGCAGTTCGGCTAAGGAGACGAGCTGCGGGAAAGCGCGCCGCACAAACGGCGACCACACCTGTTCACCGTCGTCTATGAAGCGCCGGAGATGTCGCAGTCTCAGCGCATAGATAGATAGATAGATAGATAGATATAGATATAAATACGTACAATGCCCTTGTTTCATTTTCTCTCTACTAAATCCACACACAAGGATTTGGTCTGCTCAGGGCTATAGAAGACATTTACCCAAGGTACCATACACTGGGATTGACCCTAAAACTATGTGTTTGTGATAGAAATATCTTACCAAACAAACATACCTGCACCTATAACTAATTATGTTCCACATAGCTAACTTTATTTGGCTGTACTAATTAGTGAGTAAGCATGACACACATTATGATTAGCAGTTTAATATCTTAAACAACAGCAGTAGCAACAACAACAACAGCAGCAGCAGCAGCAAAAACAAAAACAACAGCAGTAGCAGTAATAACATCAGAAGCAGCAGCTGCAGTGGCAAAAACAGCAGCAGCAGCAGCAGCTCTTTTGACGTAATAAACCTCTGATACCAGAAGTCAATCACTGAATTACATGCCTCAGGTATGTCTTCCTTAAAATGCATGAAATAAAAGACCAAAACATTACTTTGATATCTTGTTTGTCTTTTGGTTTAGGGATGGTTTAGCTGGTGAGTTAGAATGGATGGGTTGGTGAATGGGTGGGTGGGGGTTGTTACATGCTTCGTTGGTTGGTTAGTTGGTTGGTGTGATGGTTGGCTATGTTGGTTTGATAGTGTGTTAGCTGGTTGCTTGATTGGTGTACTACTTGGCTGTTATGTTGCTTGGTTGTGTTGCTTGGTTGTTGCGTTGCTTGGTTGTATTGCTTGGCTGGTGTGATGATTGGTTGTTGTGTTGCTTGGCTGTTGTGTTGCTTTGTTGTCGTGTTGCTTCGCTGTTGTGTTGCTTCGCTGTTATGTTGCTTGGCTGTTCCGTTGCTTGGTTATTGCATTGCTTGGTTGTGTTGCTTGGCTGTTGCATTGCTTGGTTGTATTGCTTGGCTGGTGTGATGATTGGTTGTTGTGTTGCTTGGCTGTTGTGTTGCTTGGTTGTTGTGTTGCTTGGCTGGCATCTTTCTTGCTGTTGCATTGCTTGGTTGTGTTGCTTGGTTGTTGTGTTGCTTGGCTGGTGTGTTGCTTGGCTGGTGTGTTGCTTGGCTGGTGTGTTGCTTGGCTGGTGTGTTGCTTGGCTGGTGTGTTGCTTGGCTGGTGTGTTGCTTGGTTGTTGTGTTGCTTGGCTGGTGTGTTGCTTGGCTGGTGTGTTGCTTGGTTGTTGTGTTGCTTGGCAGTTGTGTTACTTGGCTGGTGTGTTGCTTGGCTGGTGTGTTGCTTGGCTGGTGTGTTGCTTGGCAGTTGTGTTGCTTGGCAGTTGTGTTGCATAGTTATTGTGTTGCTTGGCTGGTGTGTTGCTTGGCTGGTGTGTTGCTTGGTTGTTGTGTTGCTTGGCTGGTGTGTTGCTTGGCTGTTGTGTTGCTTGGCGGTTGTGTTGCTTAGCTATTGTGTTGCTTGGCTGGTGTGTTGCTTGACTGGTGTGTTGCTTGGTTGTTGTGTTGCTTCGCGGTTGTGTTGTTTAGCTGTTGTGTTGCTCGGTTGTTGCGTTGCTTAGCTATTGTGTTGCTTAGCTGTTGTGTTGCTTGGCTGTTGTGTTGCTTGACTGGTGTGTTGCTTGACTGGTGTGTTGCTTGGCTGGTGTGTTGCTTGGTTGTTGTGTTGCTTGGCTGGTGTGTTGCTTGGCTGTTGTGTTGCCTGGTTGTTGTGTTGCTTGGCGGTTGTGTTGTTTAGCTGTTGTGTTGCTTGGTTGTTGCGTTGCTTAGCTATTGTGTTGCTTAGCTGTTGTGTTGTTTAGCTGTTGTGTTGCTTGGTTGTTGCGTTGCTTAGCTATTGTGTTGCTTAGCTGTTGTGTTGTTTAGCTGTTGTGTTGCTTGGTTGTTGCGTTGCTTAGCTATTGTGTTGCTTGGTTGTTGTGTTGCTTGGCTGTTGTGTTGCTTGGCTGCTGTGTTGCTTGGTTGTTGTGTTGCTTGGCTGTTGTGTTGCTTGGTTGTTGTGTTGCTTGGCTGTTGCGTTGCTTAGCTATTGTGTTGCTTGGTGTTTGTGTTGCTTGGCTGTTGCGTTGCTTGGTGTTTGTGTTGCTTAGCTGTTGTGTTGCTTGGCTGGTGTGTTGCTTGGCTGGTGTGTTGCTTGGTTGTTGTGTTGCTTGGCAGTTGTGTTACTTGGCTGGTGTGTTGCTTGGCTGGTGTGTTGCTTGGTTGTTGTGTTGCTTGGCTGTTGCGTTGCTTAGCTATTGTGTTGCTTGGTGTTTGTGTTGCTTGGCTGTTGCGTTGCTTGGTTGTTGTGTTGCTTGGCTGTTGTGTTGCTTGGCTGGTGTGGTGATTAGCTAGGTGGTTGACTTATGAGTTGTTTAATTCCACATCAGGTTTTATATCAGCAGACCAATGATCAGTGCCATTCCATGTTTGACCATCCCTTTTAACCTTTTAGCATTCAGATTATTCTGGCAAATTTAATGCTTATTTGTTCACATTGTTTACAATTAATCATACTTTATCTTATAGCTTTGAAATTGCAATGACATGACTGCATAGTTTTAGAATGATATTGTAGGGCAGATAGTGAGAGGTCAGATCTGGCCAGATTGGGTATAAAACGGGTAGAATATTAGGGCCAGATATGGATGGTTTAAATGCTAAAGGGTTAATACCACTGTACTGTACCATGCACTATACATAGCCTTCCTCCTGTAAATTTGGTCGACCAAAATTTTATGAACTACATGCAACAGGATCTACACAGAAATCTTCTGTGTGTGTGTGTGTGTGTGTGTGTGTGTGTGTATGTGTGTGTGTGTGTGCGTGCGTGCGTGCTTATGCATATATGTATGTGTAATTTATAGAGTTAAGGGAGAGAAAAAGAATTTTTGTATGAGCAGAACCTTCTTTTTTTTTTATTAAATCAGCAGAAGATTCAATGTAAAAAATTTTCTGTTGTAATGTGTCAAAACAAATCATTTTTACATTTGTAGACAACATTTTTTTTATTGCATTTCCTATTCAGGGGACAATTTAAGGGCTCTCTGTATGTGCATCAATGATTTTTGATTATATATCTTTTTTTCAATACCAAAACAATGCAAGTTATAAAATAATAATGGTTGATAGTTTTACCTGATATTTCAATATTTCAGGGTTGGGATCTCTTTGTCAGGACCTCTTCCCCAGGAAATGCTTCAAGAAGAACTATTATTCACTGATTTTTCTGAAATACTGAAATACCAGGTAAAAAAAATCTACAACCTGTTTTATTTTATAACTTGCATTGTTTTGGCTTTTCAAAAAATATTTGTATATTTGTACCCCAGTGTCACTTTGATGTGTGTGACATGTGCTGCTCCCTCGCTTAATAATGATGAAGATGATGATGATCTGATATATAAAATTCACTGTGTGTGTGTATGTGTATGTGTGTGTGTGTGTGTGTGTTTCCTCTATGCACGACCAAACAGCTGGATCAATCTGTACCAAATTTGGCATGAAGGTTCTTCATTACTCAGGAAGGGTCCAGGGTGGTATCAAATTGTCATGTTTTTGTTCCCAACTTTGTCCCCCCATAAATCCTAAATTTTATTTTAGAATTTATAGGACTAATTGTTTTTGAAGACTCATATTGTCATTGAATGCTCGAAATGAGGAGTAGATAGACAGCTGACAACTGATGAAGGGTCCTTTCTCTGTTTACTTGTCCTGTTTTCCATTTTTTCTCATTGTTTACATATTTAACTCGTTTGTTTACGTATTTCATGTTGTTTGCACCGTTGGTGATGTTCTGTACCCATATACGCATATATATATATATATATATATATATATATATTATTTGCTATTTATTATATATATATATATATATATATATATAGTATTTACTATTTATTTTATATACATATATATATACACACACGCATATATATATATATATATATATATATATATATATATATATATATATATATATATATATATATATATATATATATATATATATTATATATATACACGTCATTTGTATATAGAGATGCAGGCATGGCTGAGTGGTAAAAAGTTTGCTTCCCAATCACATGGTTCTGGGTTCAGTTCCACAACATAGTACCTTGGGCAAATGTCTTCCCTATGACATGGCCCCTAACCAACAAAACCCTTGGAACAGGATTTGGCACATAGAAATTGAAAGAAGCCAATCATATATGTACACACACACATACACACACACATATATATATACACTAGTAGAAACACTGGGAGTTGCCTGGGTTAAAGAGAATAATGAAATTTCAAAACGCCATCAAGATTACGCAGGTCTCAACCGCTAGTAGCTGAGATACCAACTTTCTACTCTAATAACTCTCCAACCCATGCTAGCATGGAACAGAGACATGAAGTTAAATGTTAAAAGAAACTTTTCAACTCATAGGTGGATACAAAGTAAATAACACGTAATTAAAAAACACGTTTTGTGTAGCTTATTTCGTAACCAAAAAACTGGTATAGATTATAAATAATGAAAGGCCGATTTTAGTGATTCATTTGACAGAGGTAATAAAAAGCCAATCCGATGATAAGGAGCCAATCTAACCTTGGATCTTGAAAGTTTGCATGACTTCTGGTTCACTTAAAATCTCTTGTGGCTCCAAATAGTGTCATCTGCAGTGCAGCATTGTATTGTGCAATTTAGTTTTGGAAGTGCTTGGAATCTTGGTCAGTTGATGACAACAGTTTCTTCAATGGCTCTGGAGGTTGGGGGATTGCAGGGAATTTAAACTTTCCATCATTGCAGCACAGTGCAGGTGTCTCTCCAGGTCACTTCCTTGCTTTACAATATATGCACTCAATTGTCATTGCACCAATGGAAACTCTAGTGTCATCTGCATAATGAACTGCTGGATCATAATTGAAAGCTACTTCATAGAAGTTGCTTCTCTAAGTTGTTAAAACTGCTCTTCATTCTGCAGTGGAGATCCTATTCTTTGTCAGCTGTGCATACCTCTGTTCATCACTTCGAGATGCTCTGGCTTTTGTATTTCACAGTCTGTACGTTTCTTGGTATGCTTCCCTTTCTACAGCTGTCTCTCTTTCCCTGAACAGAGATATTCTTTCGGCTGACCTTGACATTGCAGATAAATTTGACACTTTCCTTCTAGGCATGGTTATATACATAAACAGAAATACACATGTGCGGAATATAGTAAACAATGAAAATAACTGGATAACGGAAATTATATTTCTTAATACGACGGGCAGAAAATAAATAAGAAATTTTTACAAAAAATAAAGAATTGTATGGGTAGAAGCGAAATTTGTCACTTAGTGAACCAAACAGCCAGTATCAAAGGAACCAGAAAAAAGCCGTTAACAACAAAAAACACAAAATCGTTACAAAAGTAAATTTTGCAAAAGAAATTTTTAGGGAAATTGACTAAGTGTATGGATTTAAATGACATTTTTGAAATTACTTCTGTCAGTAAATTAGGAATGAAATTACTTTCATCAGTAATTATGAACTTCTTTCTGTCAGTAATTTGTCGTTGTTGTTTGTAAATAGCGATTGAAAACTTGTAATGAAAACAATAGTGATTGAACTTAAAGGGAAAACAATAGCGTCTGAAAAATGAAAGTGAAAACAATAGAGAGTGAGTGAGATATAAGAAAGAGAGGAGAGAACGAGTGCTAGCTAGTTAGACAAATAAGATAGATATAAATAGATAAGATACAGCCAGATAGATACAAAGAAATAGATATAGAGATAAAGATAGAGAGAGAGATAGAGATAGATAGAGAGAGATGGATAGAGAGATATAGATAGAGAGACATAGATATAGATGCCACTGACGATAGAGAGATATAAATATAGGCGTCAATGATGCTAGAAAACTGGAAGTAAATATTTTTAAAAACTTTCAAAGATGTGAATCTAATACAAAAAGCAATATTTCTTATTTTTAATAAAAAAAAAAAAATAAATGAAAAACCTAACGTATGTCCGAGGTCAAATTATTCACGAATCACAAGTATGAAAGCAATTGGTGAAGCCGTTTTCATGTGAAAAGCAGATATATCAGATGAGACTATGGTAATTTGTTGACCAATGGATGCAAGGGAGACAATCAATTTCTGAAAGTTACTTCCCAAAGAGTTACCTCCCTTTTCCACGTAACCCAGGAACGAGTGTTTTCTGCTCCTAGAGGGCCTGTAATTCATCATGGGAAACATTTTAAGATTCTAAAACCATCTCCGGAACATAAGTAATGTATGTTCTCAGTTTGGAGAAAATCAGTTGAAAAATACGGCTGTTATAATCTTTTATACACATACACACACACACAGAACGAGATTTATATTACAGATATGCACACATGCAAACACACACACACACATACACACACATATACACACATACACATACTAGCAATGCATCCCGTCGCTGCCCGAGTGCTATGACATACAGCCATATTCATTATTTACATTATTTACATTTGACGGATATTTGTCCTTGTCTTATTTGTTGTTAACACAGCCTTTCGGCTGATATACCCTCCAGCCTATATCAGCCGAAACGTTGTGTTAACAACAAACAAGATGAGGACAAATATCCGTCAAATGTAAATAATGTAAATAATGTACATAATTCCTCATCTCTTAAATTATGACCTGCAGCCATATTGTATTATTTGTTCCTTTCTTATGGGCAGAATCAGCACAGATGATATATAGTGAACTGGATTACTGGTGTAATGGAAGTTCTTGCTTGTTTAAAAGTGAAGGGGGAGGGGTACAATTTGCATGGGTCTGAATGAAAGTGCATTCTGTTCTTAAGAAAGATCACAAACTATATAATTGTTTCATCGTATAAAAGGGGGTTAAAACGATTTTGCTCAGAAATCATGTTTTCAAAATTATAGTTTCCCCCCGTCCCCACTACAATTTCTTGATTTGTAACTATTTGTGAATTTTTTTTTATCTATGTAGAAAAATACAGAGATTACGAATCTGAGAAATACATTTTTTGTAAAGTTTAATTTTTCTTAAAGAAACACTTAATGCCCCTTCCCCCTCCTTGCCCACCCATCAGCTACCCGCTTTCAAGAAGCTAAAAACACCCGATGTTTCACTTTCGTCTGATGTTTCCCGCATGCGTAGAACTGTACTGAAATAGCAGACATAAAAAATATTAGCGCACCACCAGAAAATACAACACGCTAGAAACAACAGGTAAATGTCATTATTTCTGAGGAAACTTTCCCATTTTTCAAAAAGCCAAAAGTGAAACATTGAGAGTTTGTTGCTTTTTGAAAGTGGTGAGGTGATGGGTGGATGTTTGAGAAAGAAATTTAATGTCTCTTTAAGAAAGAAGAAAGAAGAAAATTCTTAAAGATTCGTACTGTCTGTTTTTCTTTTTCCGTGGATTACCAAGAAAAGAATTTGGAAAAGTGAAAAATAAAGAAATCGGGAAGGGGAGGGAGAAAATTAAGATATTGAGAACATGTCTTTTGGACGAAATCCTAATCTCCTGTTTTGAAATTATAGGAATCGGAATAAATTAAGGAAAATAATTGGATGGGGGTGGGGACACAAATGTCACCTGGGACAAGCTAGAAACAACAGGTAATGAACAGGGTTACTTGGAGAACTTCCCTTTCAATTTAAATTGAAGATTAGGTTTTTAAATACACTCATCACAAACACAAATTACAGTTTAGAAAAAGATGATTTCAATGAGATTTGAGCTGTAATTTTGCGCATGGGCATTGCAAGAAATAGCATAATTCATACAGAAGTTTTACCTAGTGTGTGTATATATGTGTGTGCGTGTGTATGTGTGTGTGTGTGTGTGTGCGTGTGTGTGTGCGTGTGCGCGCGTGCGTGCACCAAAAGAAGTTATTTTATAGCATTCTTTCGTTTGAAGCAGGAAAGTTGTCAACTCGATCATATGAGATCATATGATTGTTTGTTAATTTCTATAAATCTTTTTATTCCTTTATGCTTTGAAGAGAGCAGAAACTGAAAGAGAGGAGAAAGTGAAAAGGCAACATTTGCTTTGACGTGAGAGCAGAAAGTGAAAGCTGTATGTACGTGTATATGAAATGGACGTGTGTGTGTGTAAGAGAGAGAGAGAGAGTGAGTGAAGCAGTGTGTTGTCATGTATGTGTTTTTTGCATTTATGTGTTAGTGGCACTCACTCACTCATTCACTCACTCACTCACTCACTCACTCTCTTGCACATACACACACATTATCTTTCATATACACGTACATAAATACATATGCATACATCTTTTTTTGTATGAATGTTTGCGTGTGCATGTGAATGAGTGACTGTATTTCCTCATAACATACAGAGAAATGGATGTCTTTTAAGGAACACACTCATATAGAAAATATGACGTCGTCGTCGTAGTAGTATTGAATGTCGTTTAGGATAGTTGAATTATAGAAAGATTTTAATGTTAAATTGTTGCAATGCAAATATGTATATGAAAATAAAGTTTATTTCTTAGCCGAAAGATTTCTGAACCTTTTAGTACCCCCATACATCAAAATCAGCAACTCAGTTTTTGAATGTAGTCATTAATTTTGTTAAAATTTTTTATTTCTTTATGTTTTGAAGAGACCAGAAATTGAAAGAGAAGAGAAAGTGAAACCGCGATGTTTGCTTTGAAGTGAGAGCAGAAAGTGAAAAAGAGGAGGAAGTGAAAGATGTATGTACGTGTATATGAAATGGACGTGTGTATGAGTGTATCCGTAGTCTGATCACAAGTTCTAACTCTTATATCTGTGTAAATCTTCTATATATCTACGTATAATTTGATATTCATTAATAAAGATAAGTTTAACACATTAAATAAACGTGTAACATCTTCATTAATGCTGCCACTGAATTTAGTACGTTTATATTACTTATGAGGTATTCTATATTTTTCAGTTGGAGTGTAGGTGGGTCTCAAGGGGGTGGTACAAACCTAGCAATATGTGTTTTATAGTGAAAACAAAATTTCCATTCAAATGGCAATTACCGGACGATTTTCTGTTCGAGTCTGTTTTAAGTCTAAGTGGAAACACGACCGATTGTCGCAAATAGGCATGCAAATTTTGTATAAATTATATAACTGAAAAATTTACTATATTTTGTACATATAAGTATACCAGCCTGCGAGCGCAATTACGCCCGCGGGTGGGGGTTTCCTCACCCCTGATATAGAGAAATAGATATTTTTAAATGCAAACACTCATATAGAAAATGTGACGTTGTCGTCATTGTTGACGTTGTGTTATATAATGTTTATGATAGTTGACTTATAGAAAAGATTATAATGTAAAATTTTTATAATGCAAATATGTAAATGAAAATAAAGTTTATTTCGTAGACTTAAAATTACTGAGTCTTTTGATACCCCTTATGTCAAAATTGGCAACTCAGTTTTCGAATGCATAAGGAAGATACGCACACATAATGTGCACGCGCGCAAATGCTCTTTCATATATATATGTCTGTCATTCTCTCTGTCTGTCTCTCACATTCCCTCTGTGTCTATCTCTTTCTGCCTCCTTCCCTTCCTTGATATCAGCCGCCCTCATGCCACATTTCTTTGAACCTAACACTTTTGCACCCTTCTCATTTTATCATGTAATATCCCAATCACTGTAGTCAGTCTATTATCGATTTTTATTGAAATTCAATTAGCTTATAGTTCAACATATATACAAAGTTTGGTGAAGATTGATTGCCTGGTGTGGGTAGCAAGATGGTAACGGACAGACAGAAATTGGCATATATATATATATATCTGATATACATACATACATACATTGTTGTTGGCACTCCATCGCTTATGATGTTGAGGGTTCCAGTTGATCCGATCAACAGAACAGCCTGCTCATGGAATTAACGTGCAAGTGGCTGAGCACTCCACAGACACGTGTACCCTTAACGTAGTTCTCGGGGATATTCAGTGTGACACAGTGTGACAAGGCTGACCCTTTGAAATACAGGCACAACAGAAACAGAAAGTAAGAGTGAGAGAAAGTTGTGGTGAAAGAGTACAGCAGGGTTTGCCACCATCCCCTGCCGGAGCCTCGTGGAGCTTTAGGTGTTTTCGCTCAATAAACACTCACAACGCCCGGTCTGGGAATCGAAACCGCGATCCTATGACTGCAAATCCGCTGCCCTAACTACTGGGCCATTGCGCCTCCACACATACATACATACATACATACACACACACACACACACACACACACACACACACACACACACATATATATATATATATATATATATATATATATATATATATATATATATGCACACACAGTGTTCATGCTAAATTATAATGTCTCTCTGTTTTCAGGAACTGCTTAATGAAAAGTCAATAGTGTTGGAGAGCATAAAGATAAAAAGTTGCAGCTGAGGAAAAACTAAATGACATGGAGGACAGGAGGCCATCTGAATATTGGAAAAGAGTTACCTGTTTTGTGATGATTTGTGCTGGGTATCGAAATACCGACATTATGACTGTTGCTCAATGCTCTGTGAATATTGTAATAATTCTTTTTGATTTTGGCACAAGACCAATCACTTTGAGGAAAAGAAGAAGCCAATTATATCAGCCCCAGCTGTTACTTATTTTATCAACCCTGAAAGAACAATAGTTAAATTCAACCTTGTCGGAATTTGAGCTCAAATTACAAAGATGGATGAAAAGCCACTATGCAATTTTCCAACATGCTCACTGCATTAATATTAATAATAATAAAGGGTTTTGCAGTCATTTTCGTATGTTTGTCATTCAATTTGGTAATCAGGTCATTCAAAGTCACGAAAAATATTAGCACCATGAAGTTAGTCATTCAAATTTGTTTTCCGGTCATTCAATTTCACACTTTGGTCAAATAATTTAGCATTTACATCATTCAAATTAAAATGCCTGTTGAAAGCATTCAAATTAGTTGCAATGCGAGCGAGGAAGCGACTTTTTGAGCATTCAAATTCATTTCAGAACAATCCATTTAACACTTTGAGCAATCAAATTAGCACGATGGCTGTTTTGGTTTCATCTCTTGATCATTGTTATCATAATCATGTGTTTTCATCCATTGTTTATGCATCAAGCACTCTATCGTGTCCATGTCTTTTCTATGTATTCTTTCATTTTTGCAGTGGTACGTGTATTTACTGTTAAAGACTTCATGAACTTGTATTCCAGCCTTTTCAATCATTTTAAAGAAACTCACAATTATAACAAATGCTCATTTTCTTTGATTTTGAATACATTATGTTGTGATATGTGTTCTTCCTTTGCATAATATGTCTTGTTGGGGGAAAAGTATGCATTTCTTTGATTTTGCATTTTTTTTTTTCATTTGGGAAAGGGTGCCATGTAGACTAAGATAATAATTGATTTACAGTCTTGATAAGGAGAGTTAGTTTGAGGGGATTTAGCTATCTATATCCTGGCAATGGTTGTGTACCTGTATCAAGGACATTGGTGCTGAATGTAAAACATTTGTGCACATCATGAATAATAACAATAATAATAATAATAATAATAATAATAATAATAATAATAATAATAATAATACTGCTGAGACTCCCTTCGGTCATGACTGACCATGGGATTGCACCTAGAAAGTTACCCTCCGAGGCACAAGTCCAAGCAAGGTTGTTTATGGAAGACCAGCAGTCACCCATGCATACCAGCCTCCCCTCTGCACGCCACTGGTGTTATTCAAGGGAAAGGCAAAGGCCGATACAGCTTGGCACCAGTGACATCGCAACTCATTTCTACAGATGAGTGAACTGGAGCAACTTGAAATAAAGTGTCTTGCTCAAGAACACAACACACAGCCCGGTCCAGGATTCAAACTCACAACCTTGCGATTGTTAGTTCGACGCTCTAACCACTGAGCCATGTGCCTTCACAATAATAATAATAATAATAATAATAATGATAATAATGATAATAATGATAATAAATGCCTTGATGCAGTACCAGGCATTGGCTCTCATAGCTTCTGTTCTTAACTGATTGGAATTGTTATCATGTACATTGTTTTGTCTTGGTATAAAAAGATGGACTACAGCAAATATTCTGCTTAATACCACAGATTTGCTTGTCAGTTGCTTGACCTTAACCAGTTGGGTATGTCCCTTGGTGGCTGACGATATGTGCATCTCTGATCATGAGCAGAAGTAGTGGGGGAGCATCATAGCCATGTGCTGAGAGGAATTCTTTGGGGTTTGAATAATTCACCTTTGGAAACATGGATGTTTTGTTTAACGTCCTTAAACAACCCTTATTCAGGGACCTATGAGTGGGATGGGCTACTCGACCTGAAGAAAATTCTAACTGGGCCCCACCTGCAAGGTCAGGCGCTGTTTATCTTGATATGAGATCACCATGTCGCGCACATATGGTTGTGATGCATGTGCCTGGTGTACCCTTATCAGACGGGTAGTCATGATGGGTATACTGGGCCTTGTATATTTTACCCCAGTGTCACATTGATAGCATGCACTGCTCTCTCACTCAATAATAATAATAATAATAATAATAATAATAATAATAATACTATCATTTTCTGATTGAATTGCATTTTATTTCATTTTCTGACCAGGTCCCAACCAGAGACCTAAGGCACGTATATATTAGATGGAGAGAAACCTCTCGAGAATGTGGGCAATTGATGTCAACTCAATTTTTTTAGTTTCATAGATTGTTGGTTTCCCAGGGATCTGGTCAAACAATTTGTCAGTACCTTTCTTAATCATTCCCAGGATACCTGCAGTAACAGGAATGGTTTGATTTTTAATTGCCACATCCTAGATATCTCAGTCTCAAGATCCTTATAGTTTGACAGTTTTTCATTGCATGATGGATTTCCTGGTATCCGAGATATGGAATGATCATCCCCTTTCGTTATCATCCCTAGGGTACCTATGACAACAGGGTCCATATTTTACCAATTTCTATTTTAAGATCTTTATATTTGCTTGTTATTATTATCATTATTATTCATACAGATGCAGCGTGGCTGTGTAGTAAGAAGCTTGCTTTCCAACTGCATGGTTCTGAGTTCAGTTCCACTGCATGGCACCTTGAGCAAGTGTTTTCTACTATAGCCTTGGGCCAACCAAAGCCTTGTGAGTGGAATTGGTAGACAGAAACTGAAAGAAGCCTGTCATACACACACACACACACGCACACACACGTATATGTGTGTATGTACATATTTGTGTATGTGTTTGTGCTTGTCCCCACCACCATCATTTGACAACTGATATTGGTGTGTTTATGTCCCCCATGACTTAACAGTTTGGCAAAAGAGACTAATAGAATGAGTACTAGGCTTACAAAGAATAAATCTTGGGGCTGATTTATTTGACTAAAGTCAGTGCACCAGCATGGCCCCAGTCAAATGACTGAAACAAGTAAATGAATAAAAGAATGATATATACACACAATAGATTAGGCTGTTAGAAAAGAAAAAATCCTAATATCGGGCTACAAAAAGTAACCTTAAATGCCAAGAACCCTCATAAGTATTCTATCTGTCCCTAATAACACTGTTTTCTGGAGCTGTACTAAACTGGGTTTTATGCCTATTTCCTTTATCCATCTGTTCAGATCTTTAGGGATAGTTCCCAAAGCACCTATAACTACTGGGATACATTTTACCCACACTTTCCATAGACTCTGTAATTCAATGGCTAGATCCTGGTACTTTGCTATATTTTCTATGCCTCTCATATTGATTTTTTCATAATTTAGAACTGTAAAATCAATTATCTGGCACAGTCTCTTCTCTTTATCTACTACTACCAAATCAAGCCTTCTAGCTTCTGTTACTCTGTCAGTCTGAATGTGAAAGTCCCACATCTTGTACTTCTTATTTTCTAGTATTTTACTAGATTCATGTTCACACCATTTATCAGTTTGGCCAAATCCTAGCTTTCTACATATCTCTCAGTGGATTACTCTCCCTAGGTTGTCCTGTCTTTTCTTGTATTCTTTCCATGCCAGAATGCAACACTCATTTACTATATGAGTAACGGTTTCCCCTTTTGACTTGCATAATCTACATAAGGAATCTACTTAGTTTTTGTCTATCTTGGCTTTTACCTAATTAGTTCTTAATACTTAATCTTGTGCTGTTACTAATAAACTTTCTGTCTCCCTTTTCAGCCTTCCTTTCTACAACCATAATCATGTCCCAATACAAATATTTTCTGCAACTATCTTTGTGAATCTACCAGGCAAAGCCTTCTGCCAGTCAGTTAAGTTTTGTCCTTTTTCTGGTTTTTAACTTCAAATGGCGTCTTGGTTTCCATATGTACAAGTGTGACTCTAGCAGATTATAATAAACTATCTTCATTATTACCTACATAGGAGTCTATATTTACTGTAGCAAACTCCACGCAGTCATCTACTGATATTAACCCTCTTCCACGTTCTTTTCTAGGTAAGTATAATCTTGCTACTCCTGCTCTTGGATGGAGTCCTCCATTCATAGTGAATTCCTTCCTAGATCTTCTGTCTAGTTTTGCTAATTCAGATTTTGTTGAATCTACAATAGCTACTGAGTATCTTAGTAATGATACTGCCCAAGTATTTACAGCCTTCATTAGCTTCCTTTCCTTTCTGATGTACTCCTCAATTTTCATTTCCATTTCTATAGTTAGTACTCTGTCAGATTCTAATACTCCTAGATACTTATAACTCTCCTCCTTTCAATGATTTTAATGTCTGGCCATCTGGTAATTGGATGCCTTCACTGTTGACTACCTGTCCCCTTCTCACGGCCAATATTGCACACTTATTTATGCCAAATTCCATGCTTATGTCTTTGTTGAAGAGTTTTACAGTCTGTATTAAGGAATCTATCTTGTTTTCATTCTTACTAAAAAGCTTCCGATCATCCTTTGAGAGCAAGTGGTTAATTTTTCCATTACTATTTCTGAACTCATACCCTGCTTTGCCTTCTTTAATACTAAACTGAGAGGGATCAAACATAATACAAATATTAAAGGGGACATTGAGTCCTCCTAGAAAATTCCTATTTTGATATTAACTTTTCCTAAGAGTGAGTCACCTGAGCAGAGATCTACTTTCCATTTCTTCATACTAAAGCTAATTAATTCTATTTTGTCTGCTATATTTAATATACTCAGACATTCACTTATCCATGAATGTGGGATCATGCCATAGGCTTTCCTATAATCTATCCATGCTATTGTTAGATTTTTCTTTCTAACTTTTACTTCATTTGGAACTGCTTTCTCTTAGTATAAAATATCCTGCGTTCTTCTAGCCTTCTTCCTGCAACCTTTTTTGTTCTTCTGGTAGTAAACTCTAGCTGTCAAGGTGCTCGTAATTAAAGTCGAAATTAAACGGAAGGAATAAGATCGAAGCTATCAACACCTGCACCTGGGCGATTTCACTCCCTAGATATGGAGCAGGGGTAATCGCATGGACAGTAGACAAACTAAACAGCTTAGACAGAAAGACAAAGAAGTTGCAAACTAGCTATGGGATGATCCACCCAAAAAGTGACACTCCATTTCATAGGAATGTTGAAGATAAGACAGAGAAAAAAGATGGCTAAAAGTGATTTAAAACCAGAAACAGAGGCTCTAATCTGTGCTGCCCAAGAGCAAGCACTAAGAAGAAACTTCATAAAATAGAGAATAGGCAACACATCAGAAACCGTATGGCATATTACCAGCCAATGTACACCACTAGCCCAGAAGGAATATAAGAGACGCCATGACAATATAGCTAGGCTTGTCCATTGGATACTTTGCAACAAGTATGGACTTGACAGAGAAAAAAATTGGTATGACCACAAACCTGAAGGCATCATCGAAAATAAAAATGCAAAGATCCTATGGGATTTTATGATTCAGTACGACCATGAGATAGAGAATAGGAAGCCAGACATTGTCTTAATTGAGAAAGAAAACTAACTATGCTGGATCATAGATATAGCATGCCCAGCTGACAACAAGGTATGCGATAAGGAAGAAAGAAAGGTTGAGGCAGGGGTGGCTGTGTGGTAAGTAGCTCGCTTACCAGCCACATGGTTCCAGGTTCAGGCCCACTGCGTGGCATCTTGGGCAAGTGTCTTCTACTATAGCATCGGGCCGACCTGAGCCTTGTGAGTGGATTTGGTAGATGGAAACTGAAAGAAGCCCGTCGTATGTATGTATATATATATGTGTGTGTGTGATTGTGTGTCTGTGTTTGTCCCCCTAGCATTGCTTGACAACCGATGCTGGTGTGTTTATGTCCTCGTCACTTAGCGGTTCGGCAAAAGAGAACAAGAGAATAAGTACTAGGCTTACAAAGAATAAGTCCTGGGGTCGATTTTCTCGACTAAAGGCAGTGCTCCAGCATGGCCACAGTCAAATGACTGAAACAAGTAAAAGAGTAAAAGAGTAAAGAGATATGAGAGGTTAGCTTGGGAGGTTAAGCAGTTGTGGTCGATGAAAAAGGTGGTAGTAGTACCAATAATTGTCGGAGCCATGGGAACAGTGAGTAAAACTCTTGAGAAGTACATGGAACAAATAGGGACTGCAATAAGGGTGGAGCAATTGCAGAAAACAGCACTGCTTGGAACCGCTCGAATACTCCGGAAGGTGCTCGAAAAATAAGAGGTGTTACCTTAGTTCACTGGTAGTGAACAGCTGACACCGTAGTACATCACTAGCATTAGAAGCTGTGCAAAGGCAATAATAATAATAATAATAATAATAATAATAATAATAATAATAATAATAATAATAATGATAATAATAATGATAATAATAATAATAATAATAATAAAGATGGACAAAATGCCATTAAGCATTTTGTTCACCATGCTAACAATTCTGCTAGTTGATCAATGACATCAACACAAGACCAGCAATTACAGGGAATTACTGGTACTGGAACAGCTGGTACTTAATTTACTGACCCTGAAAGGATGAAAGGCAAAGTCAACCTCGGTGGAATTTGAACTCAGAACATAGCAACAGACAAAATACTGCTAAACATTTCGTCTGATGCACTAATGATTCTGCCAGCTCACAGCTACCATAATAACAACAACAATAGCAATGGTAATAATAATAATAATAATAATAATAATAATAATAATAATAATAATAATGATAATAATAATAATAATAATAATAATGGACAATAGTAATGCTAAACCTAAAAACATCAAAATAAGTTCTTATTGAAGAATTAACAGATGTTATTGTCAGGAATATAATACGAGAGAATCCAAAAACATAGTGTTCAGCAATGTGACAATAATAATAATTAATTGGTAATGTTAGACGAGAACCAATTAGAGTTAAATGAAAACTCTGAAGGTGAGAATAACAAACATTATTGTCATGAATAAGCCACAAGGAAATCCCAAAAGCACAGTGTTCAGCAACATGACAATACTAAGAATTAAGAGTAATTTTAGATGAAATCTAACCAGAGTTAAATGAAGACTTTGAAGGTGAGACTGTTATGTGTTGTTGTGAGGAATGTGTCACAAGGGAATACAAAAGACCCAGTTTTCAATGATTTGCCATGAAGAATATATGTCGAAGAGGGATGAAGTAACAAAGAAAACAAAAAAGAAGGAAATAATAACAGAAATAAGTGAAGAAGGAAAGAAAGTAAAACCAAACAAAATAACAATAAGCATTGTGTTAGTAATGTAACAAAAGCTTTATTTTATTGTGTGTGTGTGTGTGTGTGTATGTGTGTGTGTGCGTGTGTGTTTGTGTGTGCATATGCACATGTGGTAAGA
>NC_142944.1:45451523-45474023 GCF_046866305.1 Octopus bimaculoides | reverse complement strand
TGTTTGTCTTCAAAATATGAACCATTTAGATGTTTTAGAGTATAAACGCATTGAGATATCATTAGCTATACTAGTTAATAATGCTTACACTTTACAACTTACCTCTTGCAAGTTATTTGGCAATATTACCAGTGCTGGTGTCTTGTAAAAAGTACCAAGTACATTCTGCAAAACAGTTGGCATTAGGAAGAGCATCCTGCCATAGAAACAAAGCCAAATTGGCACAGTCTTCTGTCAGACTATCCTACTTATGCCAGCATGGAAAATGGGCATTAAATGATGCCGTCACCACCGCTGGGCAATGATGCCAATACTGCTGACAATGATGCCAACGCCAGTGGCAACAATGCCAATGCTGCCACCCCTGCACCTCCCCCATGCTTCCCCTGCACTGCCCCTGCACTAACCTCTGCACTGACCCCCAGGGGGTTCATATAAGAATTTGTGGTGTCTACACAAACAAGGTAGTAAATTAGGGATCTACAATAGTATTTTAAAGGTCTATGAAAAAAATTTTGCATTAAATAACAAGAAACATCTAGTTTTTCTTTCTCAAACATTTTACATTGTTCAATCTACGTGAGTTAACTAGTTTAAGACTACTTTTTTCATAATTCCTATATCGTTTTTTTTACACATTTTTAAGCATCAAATAGCTTTGGATGTCTACCAGAATAAAACAGTAATGGACCCATGTCCATAGATACCAAACAGTTGAGAACCACTTTTACAGAATGTTTAGCTTTTAGGTATTGCTGGCCAATGAGGCAAACAATAGAATTTGTAGTTGTTTAAATTCAATTCCTTTCTTACGACTCAAGTCTCATGTCAGAAGAGCCGTTGGGTTGTAACTTGATGATCCCTATGAAATGAAAGTAGAGTAGCGTGAAAGGCATCTAACCACTCTACGTCTATCTCTTTTTGTACATATACACATATGTACCTTTTATCTTTTACTTTTTTCAATCATTGGATTACGGCCATACTGGGACACCTCCTTGAAAGGTTTCAGTCAAATGAATTAGCTCCAGTACTTATTTTTTTTAAAGCTTGGTACTTATACTATTGATCTCTTTTGCTGGGCTGTAAACAAACCAACACCGGATGTCAAGAAGTATTGGGGACAAACACAAAGGATGCACATAGATGTGTGTGTATGTGTGTGTGTGTGTGTGGGTGTGGCTGTGGGATAAGAAACTTGCTTCCCAACAACATGGTCTTGGGTTCAGTCCCATTGAATAGCACCTTGGTCATGTGTCTTCTAGTAAAGCCTTGAGCCAACCAAAGTCTTGTGAGTAGATTTGGTAGATGGAAACTGAAAGAAGCCCATCGTGTATATATATATATATATATATATATATATATGTGTGTGTGTGCATGTTTGTCCCCCCACTGCCGCTTGACAACCATTGTTGGTGTGTTTATGTCTCCATAACTTAGCTCTTTGGAAAAAGAGGCTGAGAGAATAAGTACTAGGCTTACAAAGAATAATATTTACATTACTTACATTTGATGGATATTTGTCCTCATCTTGTTTGTTGTTAACACAACATTTCGGCTGATATAGCCTCCAGATGAGGACAAATATTCGTCAAAAGGAAAAATTTCCAGTGAACAATAAAATCGTCTTACCTCTGGTAGGTCAGTAAAAGTAATGCTGGTTAGTTTGATATCATGATTTTGAATTTTTCGCAAAACGGTGCCTCATTCTCGTCAGCCAAACCTGCCAGCCAGCAACTACTAAAATTTTCCCCCACCTATATGTGTGTGTGTGTATGTGTGTATTTATGTGTGTGTATACATATACATATGTATATATATATGTGTGTGTGTATATATATATATATGTATATATATATATATATATATATATATATATATATATATATATATATATATATATAACACATACACACACATACACGCACATATATATATATATACAAATACATATATATATGTGTATATATATATATATATATATATATATATATATATGTACAGTTCTATATTTAAGAGATGAGGAATTATGTGCATTATTTACATTATTTACATTTGACAGATATTTGTCCTCATCTTGTTTGTTGTTAATAATAATAACATCGAAAAATATCTTAGGAATGAGAACCCAGGTTCAAAACTTCCTCAAGACACTTGAAGAAGGCTGGAGGGTATATCAGCCGAAACGTGTTAACAACAAACAAGATGAGGACAAATATCCGTTGAATGTAAATAATGTAAATATATATATGTATGTATATGTATATATATATATATATATATATATATATATATATATATATATAGGGAGGATTTACGAAAAAACAAAAGTCGAAGACAGGTACTGTATACAACAAATGGATGTATTAATATAAATCTCGGGAATAGAGAAAGTCTTTAACGTTTTGAGCTTACGCTCATCAACAAGAAGGAACACAGAAAGAAACAAGGAGAGAAACAGGGAGAGAAAAATATGTGTGTAGTGGTCAGTGATATATATATATATATATATATATATATATATATGAATAAAAAATATATATATATAAACGGTTTTTGTATGATCGTGTATAGAGGAATATATTATTTAAAAGAGTTCCAACTCTGTCTCTTTTTATGTTTTATTTATATTCTTATAAAATGAATGTGGGATATAGAATATGGAATATATAATATAAATAGTAAAATGAAATGAAGTATTGAATGTCTTATTGAATACATGAAATATTGAGTATTAAATATAGAGTATTAAATATATAAGGACTAGTATAATTTTCTGCCTCATGGCAATCATCAAGGTCCCATTTGACAGATACGGGACCTTGATGACTGCCATGAGGCAGGAAAGTATACTAGTCCTTATATATTTAATACTCTATACTTAATACTCAATATTTCATATATTCAATAAGACATTCAATACTTCATTTCATTTTACTATTTATATTATATATTCCATATTCTATATCCCACATTAATTTTATAAGAATATAAATAAAACATAAAAAATAGACAGAGTTGGAACTCTTTTAAATAATATATATATATATATATATATATATATATACTGGGTGCAGTGAATAAATTGCCGTCTAAATTACACAAAAATGAAAAATAACACTGTCATCTCATCTTAACAGATATATTTACCAAAATTACATAAAGATATCTTGAAATACTAAAGAGTAAATTTATTCAATAAAATCGCCATTGGCTTCAACCACAGCCTCCAGACGACTTTGGAATCTCCTGCAACTCTTCTGGACGGTCTCCTTGCTTAAGTTGGTAAATGCTGCCATAATCCTTGCCTTCAGTTCATCTTTGGTGTTACAAGGAATTTTGTTGGTCTCTCGCTCATCTGCACCCCACACATAATAATCAAGGCAGTTGCAGTCTGGCGAGTTAGGTGGCCAGATGTTAGTGGTGATGTGGCTGCAGAAATTGTCTAACAGCCGTGACTGGGTCCTCTTGCTAGTGTCGCATGGTGCAGAGTCCTGTTGCCAGACATAGGGTCTTCCAGCAGCCATGCTCTTGATCCATGGCAGCACTACCTCGTCCAGGCACTTGATGTATGCCTCTGTGTTGAGTCTGAGACTGTGTGGGAAGATGAATGGAAGTATAACGTCGCCATCACTAGTTCACATTCCAAACACCATGATGTTGACTGGTTGTTTGATTTTTATCACTCTCAGTACATGTTTTGGGGACACAACAAGTCAACGGTTTTTCTTTGTGTTCACTATCTGTTCCTGGCAGAAATTTTTTTCGTTTGAGAAAAACTAAAGCATGTTTGGTTGGAGGGAATGCTCGAGTTTGTTCAAAAGCTTCGTGGCAAGGTCTTTCCTCTTGTCCTTGATGGCTTGGGATAAAAATTGGCCCTTTCTTATCTTGTATGAGGAATACCAAATGTTTTCATGCACTACCTGCCTGATAAGAAACTCAGATACTCCCATGTCCTTGACGATGGTCCTGATTGACTTGGAGGGATCTTTGTCAATCATGGCCAGGATCCCATCAACAAATCTAGGAGTTTTTTTCTTATCAGAACAATCAGATTGAGGTTTCTAAGCTGCACGCAAACACTCTGAAATGTTCATATTGGAGCTTCTGGCATGAATGCCAAGCCGTACAGCATGTCATTTCCAAATTTCTGGCTGAGTGAATTGTGTGATGGAGATGTTTTTCACACAGACAGTGCCCAACTGACCCTACTATACTGTGTAATCGACGATATAAAAAACAAACAATACACATGTGAGCAATTAAAAATATAGAATGATAATAATTTACTCATTGCACCCTATATTTATGTATGTATATATATATATATATATATATATATATATATATATATATATATATATATATATATATATATATATATACATGTATGTGTGTATGTATATATATATATATATATATATATATATATCATCATCATCATCATCATCGTTTAACGTCCGCTTTCCATGCTAGCATGGGTTGGACAATTTGACTGAGGACTGGTGAAACCGGATGGCAACACCAGGCTCCAGTCTGATTTGGCAGAGTTTCTACAGCTGGATGCCCTTCCTAACGCCAACCACTCAGAGAGTGTAGTGGGTGCTTTTACGTGTCACCCGCACGAAAACGGCCACGCTCGAAATGGTGTCTTTTATGTGCCACCCGCACAAGCCAGTCCAGGGGCACTGGCAACGATCTCGCTCGAAAATCCTACAGGAGCCAGTCAGGCGGTACTGGCAACGGCCATGCTCAAAATGGTGCATCTCATGTGCCACCCGCACAAGAACCAGTCCAGGGGCACTGGCAACGATCTTACTTGGCTTGCCGGGTCTTCTCACGCACAGCACATTTCCAAAGGTCTCGGTCAGTAGTCATCGCCTCGGTGAGGCCCAATGTACGAAGGTCTTGCCTCACCACCTCAGCCCAGGTCTTCCTGGGCCTACCTCTTCCACGGGTTCCCTCAACTGTTAGGGTGTGGCACTTTTTCACGCAGCTATCCTCATCCATTCTCACCACATGTCCATACCAGCGCAATCGTCTCTCTTGCACACCACAACTGATGCTTCTAATGTTCAGCTTTTCTCTCAAGATACTTACACTCTGACGGGTATTCACATTGACATTACACATCTAATGGAGCATACTGGCTTCATTCCTTGCAAGCTTACGTATGTCCTCAGCAGTTACAGCCCATGTTTCACTGCCATGTAGCATGGCTGTTCGTACGCATGCGTCATATAGTCTGCCTTTTACTCTGAGTGAGAGTCCCTTTGTCGCCAGCAGGGGTAAGAGCTCTCTAATCTTTGCCCAGGCTATTCTTATTCTAGCAGCTACACTTTCAGCGCACCCACCCCCACTACTAACTTGGTCGCCCAGATAGCGGAAGCTATCGACTACCTCTAGTTTTTCACCCTGGAATGAGATAGAAGTTGTTTCCTGTTTGTTTACAGTCTTTATTGCACCTGAACATCTGCCACAAACAAAAACTAACTTGCTAGTTAACCTGCCTTTGATGTTGCTGCACCTCTTATGTGTCCATAGCTTGCACCGGGTACATCTTATAGAGTTACTACCTACTCCTTTTCTACATACTGAGCAGGGCCATCTACCTGAAGGCGTTTGTGTTTTATCTACCTTCCTACTTATTAGGATTTTGGTTTTAGCTAGGTTGACTCTAAGGCCCTTCAATTCTAGACCTTGCTTCCACACCTGAAACTTCTCCTCTAGTTCTGATAGTGACTCCGCAATTAGGGCAAGGTCATCAGCATAGAGAAGCTCCCAGGGGCAACCTGTCTTGAACTCCTCTGTGATTGCCTGGAGGACTATGATAAATAAGAAGGGGCTGAGGACGGAACCTTGGTGGACCCCTACCTCTACCCGGAATTCATTGCTGTACTCATTTCCAACCCTCACCTTCCTGGCAGCATCTCTGTACATGGCTTGCACAGCTCTCACTAACCATTCTCCTATCCCAAGTTTCCTCATTGACCACCAGATAAGGGATCGGGGGACCCTGTCAAAGGCTTTCTCCATGTCAACGAAAGCCAGGTACAGAGGTTTATCCTTAGCTAGGTATTTCTCCTGCAACTGTCTCACTAGAAATAAGGCATCAGTAGTGCTTTTACCTGGCACGAACCCAAACTGCATCTCATCTAAATTGATTCGCTCCCTAATTAGTTGGGCTATGACCCTCTCTGTAACTTTCATAACCTGATCTAACAGCTTGATGCCTCTGTAATTATTTGTATCTAAAGTGTCACCTTTACCTTTGTAGCAGTTGACTATGATGCTGCTACACCAGTCATTGGGTATGACTCCTTCGTGTAACTCCTGGTTCGTAATACGGGTGACTAGGCTATAGCCAACACTGCCAGATATTTTGAGCATCTCTGCAGTGATTCCTGATGGGCCGGGGGCTTTCCCGGTCTTCATACTCTTAATTGCTTTATCTACCCTGGTACTATCAACTCGGATAGCTGGTCCCTCTATTGGGTCGACATACGGCAGGCTCTCTTTCTCCCATTCATTCTCTTTATTAAGCAATCTATCGTAGTGGCATCTCCAGACCTCTTTCTTTGCATCCTCATTTAATGCAAGTGTACCATCATCCATGCGAACACATTTCTCTCCTACAACATCACTATTTATATATATATATATATACTTTATTAAAAAGAAACAAAAATATCACAAAAATTGTTACTCAGAGTTTCACATTCCCCTGACGAACAGGAACATGAAACTCCGAGTAACAGTTTTTGTGAAATTTTTGCTGCTTTTTAATAAAGCATATTACTCTACCTCTGGTGTTCAAGTACTATTTTTTCCACCTTGTTTCGCATTTATGTGCTTACCCTAGTATATATATATATATATATAAAAGCTGGAGATGAAAACAGTACAGAAGTAAATCTGGAATATTTCAATTTAGAAAGAATTTAATAAGATGAATTAAAAATTATATAAAGAAAATATAGAATATTATCAGTTTCGATGATGAATCTCATCTTATCAAATATTAGTAAAGGTTTATAAAAATTTGTGGTAAAAATAGTTTATCTTCTGTCTGGGGGTCAAAAGCATGTCTGGAGTTGATGTTTTCTTTAAATATAGTTTGGTATAAAGTTCAAGATATTAGGGCAGGATTGTAGTTGTCTATTGTCTAAAAAAAAATCTCTGTGGGTTCCTGCCAGGGTAGTGGCTTAAAAGCATGTATACAGGGTGTCCACAAAGTCTGGGTACATGGGGATTAACACATACTTTAAGAAATTATTATTTCTTATATTTAATTGTTTATGTCATGATTTTATTTACTCCATGTACCCACATGGGGATTAACAAATACTTTAAGAAATTATTATTTCTTATACTTAATTATTTATGCTATGATTTTATTTACTCCATGTACCCACATGGGGATTAACAAATACTTTAAGAAATTATTATTTCTTATACTTAATTATTTATGCTATGATTTTATTTACTCCATGTACCCACATGAGGATTAACACATACTTTAATAAATTATTATTTCTTATATTTAATTGTTTATGCTATGATTTTATTTACTCCATGTACCCAGACTTTGTGGACACCCTGTATATATCACTTTTAGTTTATCTTTACAGGTTGCCTATAGAATTTAGAGACAGCATTGAAAGTTACAATGTTTCGTAGGCAAATACATCCATGTAAACATGTGACTGAAGATAGTAGAACACATAACGAGTGTACATGCATATTTCAGGAGTTATTGCTTCAGTGCCACATCCAACCAATTAACTAATCCACAACCACAATGCTTAGATAGCTACTAAGATTAGCAGATTAACAGTATTAGATGGACCAATTTACATATAAAACAGATTCCTAGCAACTGGTAGGTAAATATTAAATTGGTAGTAGGGTTATCATATTCGTTTTGTAACCTTAATAACCCATCAAGTACATCAAATGTCTATAAGTCAATACAGTGGTCTGTTTTAGTATTAGTAGTATGATGCAATCACTTTTAAGTTATCTGTACACTTGCCAGGAATGTTTTTAATATGTGAAACTGGTCTATCCAATAGTGTTATGCTGCTAAACTTAGTGGCTATTTAAGTGATGTATGCGATACTGAAGAAAGAGCAAGAAATCCTGAAATGTGCACGTACACCCATTTCCTATTTTTCTATCTTTGGTTGCATTATTTACATAGGTGTATTCCTATACGAAACATTTTAACTTTCAGTGCTGGCTCTACAACAGTCCCAGGCCAGACAAAAGCCTTATGAATGGATTTGGTAGATGAAAACTGAAAGAAGCCCATTGTGTGTGTGTGTATATATATATATATATATAGTAGACTTACTTGCAAAAAAGGACGTGTGCGTTCAATAATGTAATAATACAAAGAATATATATACATGTATACACACATATATGTACATACTTACATCTACATGTGTATATATATGCATATCAGGGTACAGGACGTTAGAACGGTAAACTACAGACAACGGAACGAACACATAGGAAAACGGAAAGCCACTTGGAATATCCCTTCATCAGCTGTCTCTATTCTATCTAGACGTTTCGAAGATAAGACACACACATATATATATATATATATATATATATATATATATATATATATATATATATATATATATATATGTATGTATGCATGTATGTATGTGTATATATATATATATACACACACACACACACATATATATATATAATATACACACACATATATCATCATCATCATCATCATCATCATCGTTTAACGTCCGCTTTCCATGCTAGCATAGGTTGGACGATTTGACTGAGGACTGGCAAACCAGATTGCTACACCAAGCGCCAATCTGATCTGGTAGAGTTTCTACAGCTGGATGCCCTTCCTAACGCCAACCACTCCGAGAGTGTAGTGGGTGCTTTTACATGCCACTGGTACGAGGGCCAGTCAAGCAGTACTGGCAACGGCCACGCTCAAATGGTGTTTTTTACATGCCACCTGCACAGGAGCCAGTCCAGCAGCACTGGCAATGACCTCAGAAATATGTTTCAAAAAGAAAATAGAAACTACACATGGAAAAGATATGGGGAAAGTAAGAAGAAAAAAAGCAAAAATGCACATTGGATATTAAAAAGAATAAAGGCTTTTTTATGAAAAGTAATGATAAATATATAGAATTAGATGAACTGAGGTAGAATTAAGAGGAATAAAAGTCATTATCATGAATTGTTAAAGAGATTTAAGGTCGTACCAGTATCTATCGTCAATATTGAGGAAAAAAAATGTCACCAGAATTTTGGAAAAAAAATCTTTTTATTTCTTCATTAATATAAATGCTTTTGTTCTTTTCTCAAACTTGTCAAATAGAATTTTGTGAAGTACAAACAGCTTGTTCATTTATATAAAACAGATGTTTTTTGGGGGTTTTGTTTTTTGGGTGAGGTTCCATGACAATGGAAATAGATAGAAAGATAGGTAGGTACATAGGTAGATAATTAGATAGATAGATAGATAGAGAGAGAGAGAGAGAGAGAGAGAGAGAGAGAGAGAGAGAGAGAGAGAGAGAGAGAGAGAGAGATAGAGAGAGAGAAGTAGAGAGATAGACAGATAGATTAGGTAGATAGATAGATAGATAGATAGATAGATAGATAAGTAGAGAGATAAAAGCGGAGACAGTATATTTTGTATTCTAAATGTAACTCAGAGGAGAAAAAGAAAGAGGTAAAGAGAAGGAAAGAGGAGAAAAAAGAAAAAAAGGGAAAAAGAAAAAAGGAAAAAGAAAGAAAGGAAGAAAGGGGGTGGAGAAAGAAAGCAAAAAGACTTTCAGTGAGGACCACATTACATAATTATTATTTTTTTTTTGAAGTTACCATCCTTAAACCCATTCCAATACAATGGTAAATGACTAAATAAATGAATGGTGAATAGGAAGGGGGATCCCCTTTCTTTCTCTCCCTCTCCCTATCTATCTATCTATCTATCTAGTCACTTACTGTAATGTGTTTTTTCAATGACAATGACAATGACAATATTGGCCAAGGTTACTGTGATCTTTTCCATAGGCTTTTCTTTCCACAGATAAACCTAAACTGTTTCCCCTTTTACACCATAACATTACTGTGATATACGATCCCTATTGATCACCTTTTTTCTCTCTCTCTCTTTATGATCCCTTTTGATCGAAAATCTACCCCACCTATTTCTTTTTTTCTCTCTCCTTCTCATCCCCAAAACGAAAAGCTCTACTTTGTAGCTTGTCCCCTCTGTGTTGAGCCCTGTGTGGCTAATAAAGAAACATATCTATCTATCTATCTATCTATCTCTGTGTCTCTATCTATCTATCTATCTATCTATCTATCTGTCTGTCTGTCTGTCTGTCTGTCTGTCTAGCTAGCTAGCTAGTCAGCTAGGTAGGTAGCTCTCTCTCTCTCTCAAGGAGAAGGAAGGACTCATACACATGCATGCATATATGCAGGTATTTATATATGTATGTATATAGGTATATATATATGTATGTGTTCTTATGCATTAAGTATGTATGTGTGTATGCATTTGTGTGTGTATGTGTATAGGCCTCACTGAGGCAATGACTTGTGACCGAGATTTGGAAATATGCAGTGCTTGAGAAAATTCGGCAAGCCAAGTGAGACCATAACCTGTGGCCTTTACCAGGGGTGTAGCCAGCCCACTTATGCATACCTTTCCTTCTTTGGACACAAGACCCTGCTTGCGAAGACCTGTTGAGGCAAGTGAAATCAAAATTGAAATTGAACCAAAGTTGACGACTGGCACTCATGCCAACCTTCCTTCATTGGACACTAAACTCTGCTTGCGAAGACCTGTTGGGGCAAATGAAATCGAAATTGAACCAAATTCGATGACTGGCACCCGTGCCAGTGGAGCGCTAACAGCACCATCCGAGCATGATCATTGCCAGAACAGCTGTCTGGCTTCCGTGCCGGTGGCACGTAAAAAGCACCATTTGAGTGTGATCATTACCAGCATCCCCTTACTGGCACTTGTGCCGGTGGCATGTGAAAAAGACATTCGAGTGAGGTCATTGCCAGTGCCGCTGGACTTGCTCCTGTGCAGGTAGCACGTAAAAAACACCATTTGAGCATGGCCATTGCCAGTATTGCCTGACTGGTCCTTGTGCCGGTGGCACATAAAAGCACCCACTACACTCTTGGAGTGGTTGGCGTTAGGAAGGGCTTCCATCAGTAGAAACTCTGCCAGACCAGATTGGAGCCTGGTGTAGCTATCTGGTTTGCCAGTCCTCAGTCAAACCGTCCAACCCATGCTAGCATAGAAAGCGGACGTTAAACGATGATGATGATGTATGTGTATTTTTTCAATGTGTACAAATAACATGGAAAAATAAATAAATACTTACCAGGGTAACAAAAATTTCACATAAGTATGAAAGATGTAACAGCCTACTTAAAAGGTAAAAACTCCAGGGTTTAATGAAATGTTTTGTATAATATAGATCAGTGGTTCCCAAACTATGAGTCGCGACCCACTGATGGGTCGTGAACGGAATCCTAGTGGGTCGCAAAAAGTTATAAAATTACGCATTAGCTTTGGTTAATTGCTGTCTATTGAGATAGTTCAAGACTCATGTTTTCAATACCAGACTGGTTGTTTTATCAAGCAGTAGGCTTTTCTCACGAACTTAACAAATCAGAGGTGGTCATTTTCTCAAGTTATTTATTCGTACGTAATCGTAAAAAGGAAAAGTCTGTTTTTACCTATTTATAGAGAACTTTAACTAGGCGCAGTACAACAGTGATCGAGCTGATAACAGTTACTGCTTCAAGAGTTAATACTTGCCCATTGAACCTGATGTTAATTCTATTATTGAGCGTAGCAAGAAACAGGCTCATCCTTCTCACAGGCCTCAATAAAAATGTAATCTGAAATAAATTTGTTTCTTTCATTAATGTTTTTACCCAGTAGAGTTAAGTGGGTTGCCATAAACTGGTGTCATAAACAGTGGGTCGCATCTCTAAAAGGTTTGGGAACCACTGATATAGATAAATAAATAAATGGTGTTATTCAAATTTTTATGCTTCCAACATATGTTTTGAAGAAAACATTGGTATTATTCCAGAAGGAATAAAATGATGTAAAATAATCTGATCTTCTCATCAAGGAAAAAAAAGAGAAACAACATCAGTAAACCATTTTAACTGAATATGATGATTGTGTATATGATGAAGGGAACGTTGGTAAGCTATTTTTAATAAAAAAAAACATTAATAAATTTAACATCAATTTCAATTTAGATAAAGAGAAGGAGGAGAAAGAAAGAAAATAGCAGAAAACTTAGAGTGGAGAAATGTAGTGCATAAGACTCTGGTTTATGCAGGACTGTAGTAGAAAACACTTGCCCTAAGGTGCCATACAATGGGACTGAACTTGAAATCATGCGTTTGGAAAGCAAATCTGTTACATGGCCACACCTGCAGCTAAGGTAGAAAACTTTGCTGATGGGGCCAAGGTCAATGATCAGACGCACAATTAGATTTAAATGCTCTTCATACTGAACTTAATAACAGTAATAAAATGCTTTAATTGCTGTTTAGTATGCATGACATTTTGATAAAATGGAAAAAATATATGCTAAGCTACAAAGACACAAATTAAAAGCCCTAAAACACATTTTGCTAAACAATTGGTATATTTTATAGCTATTCACCAGGTATGGTTTATGGCTGGTATATATATTTTATAGACATGTCACAAGCAATTTCTTTTTTAAGATATCTGGAATTGAATATTTTTCTTTTTTAAAAAAGAACGACAAGAAAAACATAGCTGCCATTTAAACTGTATTTATACAACAACACATACACGCGTGCACACACACACACACACACACACACACACACACACACACACACACACACATACACACACGCACACTCATGCACGCACACACACAGGTGTATGTTGTGTTTTGGGCCTCACAGAAACAAAGAAAGGAGACCGGGACCTTTGGAGATATGCTGTGATTGAGAAGACCCAGAAATTAAAGTGAAATGGCAGCCACACATGTCCAGCCCTGTTAAAAATACTCCCAGTGCATTGGGTGATATGATATGCTTGAGAAGATCTGTTGAGTCAAGTAAAGCTGGTGTCTCCTGACTGGCTCCCGTGCTGATGGCATGTAAAAAGCACCATCTGAATGTTGTCAATGCCAGATCCACTTCACTGGTTCCTGTGCCAGTGACACATAAAAAGCACCAACCGATCGTGATCAATGCCAGGCCTGCCTTATTCGCTTCTGTGCCAGTGGCATGTAAAAAGCACCCATTATACTCTTGGAGTGGTTGGCGTTAGGAAGGGCATCCAGCTGTAGAAACTCTGCCAAATCAGATTGGAACCTGGGGCAGCTGCTGGTCCTCCAGACCTCAGTCAAACCATTCAACACATGCCAACATGGAAAACAGATGTTAATCGATGATGATGATGATGATGATGATGATGATGATGATGATGATGATGATGATGATGATGATGATATATAAAGTTAGACACATCAATATCTAAAGTATATTAAATTCATGAAATACAAAAAAATGTATATATGTTTACATACAACAAGTTCAAAAACCTCTCAAATATAAGATCTCTTCCCTAAAGATGGAGGTTCATCTCATCTTATGATGGACTCAATCTACAAACATTATTTTGGACTGCTGAACCCCCAGAAACAGCTGTTGATTTGTAATTCTTTTCTTCAAACTCTTTAATTCTCTATATCATATGTGTTCAGTTAAAGACCTTTTGTATGTAAACATATATACTTTTTTTGTATTTCATGTATTTAATATACTTTAGATATTGATCTGTCTAACTTGCTTATCCCTACATTTACTTCTACACTCGCTCAAGTTTAAATGTCTTGAGTGCTACTAAGTGTATTCTATATGGAAAATATCTGATTCTCTTCTATGAACTATATATATATATATATATATATATATATATATATATATATATATATGCACACACACACACACACACACACACACATATATATATACATATATGTATATAAACTTCAACTTGAACTGTGATTAAAACAAAGTGGTGTTGTTGTGCCTAACAATGAATGACTATAAGTGGCTTATCATTGAGCAGGTACATATAGAGAAGAAAGGAAGAATGAACAGGCAAACAACTGGTATCAGTTTAGAGAAAGGAATTTATATATTTAACCCTTTAGCATTTAAGCCAGCCATATTTGGCCAAAATATTCTACAAGCTCTATGTTCAAATCAGTCAGGTCTACTCTCACACCAACCCTACAATATCATTCTAAAGAATTAACAGTAACCTTACCAAAAGCTACAAAATAATGTATGATTAATTCAAAATAATATGAATAAATAAGGATTACTTTTGACAAAATAATGTGAATGTTAAAGGGCGAAACATAATTGCTGAGTTGCTAGAATAGAGTTGTTAGAATAGAGTGTATTGTGAAAAATAAGAGTGTAAAGAGGTGTGCAGATAGTCTCTTACAAGCTGTCTTCAGAAGAGCTGCACATATGGTGCATTTCTGAATGAATGAAGATAAGCTACCTATGTTATAGCAGACTATACATTCTTCAGAGAGAAAAATGAAGTAAATCTTGAGTTGAGAATTATAGTTGTGAACAGTTTCATTGTTGAAGAGAGATTGAGGTTGATCATTCACGGAAAGCTTGTGCAAGGTATAAAGGAAAATAGAAAGGAAAGGTAGAGTCACAAATGTTTGAAGATAGATAGGGACTAATTCACATAGCAAGTAATAGACAGATATATTTTAAGAGTTTGAAGAAAATACATATAAAGGAATAGGGGAAATGCTGAAAGGATTAGGGTAAGGGAGGTTCATTGGTGAAGTATGACAACGACCAGATGTATTACAGCAGCAACAAAAACAATATTTAAAATGGCAATGTCCAACGTGGTAAGTGTGTTAGAATTATCAGACAGCTAGTAGGTGAGTTGGGGGTTCAGGTAGGTTTTTAAGGGCTGCAAACAAGATAGAAAAAATTGCCTGAGATAGCAGCTTGGCATTGTGATTCAAGCAGTATATGTGGGAAGGAAGGGGTTATTTTAAGTATAAGGAGGAGAAGCTGCAGGGTAAAGAAGCAAATTGAGTAAAGGTTAAGAACCAACAAGCTTTTAAATGGTTCTAACAATAAAGAAATAGTATTTAAATTGTAAGTTCAGTGAAATTGAAGAATATATTACGTTGTTGCTAGATTAAAATAAGGTGATGTGTAACAGATTAAAACAAAATAAAATACGTGAAATAAAGTAAATATATTAATTTAATTTGAATACGTAATATTTAAATTGTGTGTTGCGTGAAGAATGAAAATGTATTAAGTAGTTGCAAGGTAAATTAATAAAGTGATGAAAAACAAGTTAAAACAAATAAAATAAAATAAATATATTAAGTTAACAAATCAATTATGTGTATGCAGTATGTCTACTTTGTGCAACTAAGAATAGTGTGTGAGAGAATAATGTAAAGGGATTTATATTACAGCATTTAAATTTGAGGTAAAAGTGAAAGATCTTAAATAATTTATGAAAACTGGTGGAGAATATTTCATGTTGCTTGTTTAATAATTGTGTTGGGTTATGCAATAGTATTTGTATAGATTATTTCAAGCCTAACCAGCATGGAGCATTTGGGCACTGTTTGTAGAGCCAATATCAATGATAGTCCAAGTTATATCGTGTGGCATATTTTTTCTGAAAGTTATGCATGTGGTCAGCTAGTGAGGTAGACTTATTGTGTTTATCAGATTTAAAAAGAGTTCAGTTAGGCTAAATATTAACAGGAGCAGGTGTGGCTGTGTGGTAAGTAGCTTGCTTACCAACCACATGATCCCGGGTTCAGTCCCACAGCATGGCACCTTGGGCAAGTGTCTTCTACTATAGCTTTGGACTGACCAAAGCCTTGTGAGTGGATTTGGTAGACGGAAACTAGAAGAAGCCCATCATATATGTATATATATGTATATTTATGTGTGTGTATGTGCTTGTGTATCTGTTTGTCCCCCCAACATCGCTTGACAGCCAATGCTGATGTGTTTACAAGCCCATAACTTAGTGGTTCGGTAAAAGAGACCAATAGAATAAGTACTATTCTTACAAAGAATAAGCTCTGGGGTCGATTTGCTCGACTAAAAGTGGTACTCCAGCATGGCCGGAGTCAAATGACTGAAACAAGTAAAAGAATAAACCAATTGATTCCAACTGTAACTTCAAAATACATGCTAACTGTCCATTGCAATCCAACTGCAAATAATTCATTGTCATTTTTAAGAGTACTGTCTTTAACAAACAGAAAAAAATATATTGGAACAACCATCAACAAAAGCTCATACTCAGCCCATTTATGTGTATGTGTGTGTGTGTGTGTGTGTTTTAGAGTTTGTGTTCATCCGCAATCAACCCTTGACAATCAATGTTGTTTTGTTTACATCCCTGTAACCTATATATGTATATATATTTACATACACACATATATACACATACATTATATATATATTTATATATGTATGTATATATATATATATATATATATATATATATATATATATATATATATATATATATATATATATATATATATATTCTATTTTTACCTTTTTATTTATTATTTTATTATGTATTTTGTATTTATATTTCCTTTGTATCTTATCTTTACTTTATTTCTGCTCATATATAAATTAATCTATGAACCTAAAAAAGTAAATCAGAAAGAAACATATATACCAATGTGCATACATATTGATGTACATATTGACATACTGACTTGTTGCATGTGTGTGTCTGTGTGTGTATATATATATATATATATATATATATATATATATATATATATATGCACACACACTTGTATACATGTACATGGGCACATATACAAACACATGTGTACAAACATAAGTATAAATTTTGTTTCTGTTTTACTCTATTTTATTCTATTAACATAAATTTTCTTTTTCTTTTACTTTCTTTTATTCATTATATTATTTTACCCATATATAATATAACCCATCATTCATGATTATTATTAATATTATTATTATTATTATTATTATTATTATTATTATTATTATTATTATTATTATTATTATTATTATTATTATTATTATTATTATTATTATTATCATTATCATTATTATTATTATTATTATTATTATTATTATTATTATTATCATCATTATTATTATTATTATTATTATTATTATTGAATTGAAATAAAAGGAATACTTTTAACGCATGTATACACACACACACATATACATACACACATAGTAAATATGTCTGCATATTCTGTGTATTCCAAAAGTAATCCTTATTGTCCTCTGCAAATCCTGATGATTTTCCATGCAAGGTATTTAAAATGCAAAGTTATATGTTTTGTTATTCTAATTTTGTTTATGAAAGGAAACAATTCTTGGTGAATATGTTGATTAATTAATAAATTAATTTGTATCCATTAGGTATCTCTGTTTTCTAACTCGATAAAAATGTCTGATATTTTACAATATTCTATATAATATATTCATTGACGAATTATCTCTTCAATATTTAATATATTAAACCAGCGTATCTTGGTTTAAATATCCTCACTGTGACTATATATATATACATTCAAATATATATTTGAATATTATATATATATATACATGAATATTATATATATAAATATATGTATATATATATATATATATATATATGAATATTATATATATATATATATATATATATATATATATATATATATGAATATTATATATATATATATATATATATATATATATATATATATATATATATATATATATATAAATATTATATTTTAAGAGGAATCTATACCCTCACAATAGCATATACGTGTGTGCGTGTGTGTGTATTATTTCATATTCTTTTATTCTTTTTCTTGTTTCAGTCATTTGACTGTGGCCATGCTGGAGCAACGCCTGTAGTTGAACAAATCGACCCAGGGCTTATTCTTTGTAAGCCTAGCACTTATTCTATCAATCTCTTTTGCCGAACCACTAAGTTACAGGGATGTAAACACACCAATATCGGTTGTCAGGCGATGGTGGGGGGACAAACACAGACATGCAAATACATGCATACACACACACACACACACACACACACACACACACACACACACACACACGCACACACACACACATATATGACGAGCTTCTTTCAGTTTCTGTCTACCAAATCCAGTCACAAGGCTTTGGTCGGCTTGAGGCTATTAGTATAAGACACTTGCCCAAGATGCTACGCAGTGGGACTGAACCAGGAACCATGTAGTCGGGAAGCAAGCTTCTCACCACGCAACCACTCCTGCACCTATCTATACACAAAAATCTGAAAGAACTACTTATAGTTTCATGCAGTAGAGATACAATAATTTGGTAGATTTATATAATATGCCATTTGCCTCCAAGCAATATTTCAGGCTCAGTGCAAACTATTAGACCTATTTGTTAATTTGCTTGCATTTTGTCGAACTTTAGGAGTGTGGAACCTGCATTCTGGTTTTCAAATAGATCTAATGCTATGCACTAAACCTGAAAAATTGCTTGTAGACATATGGTATGTTATATAAATCTGCTAAATTATTGGATCTCTACAGCATGAAACTATCAGTAGCTCATTCTATTCTCTGTATATTAAATATTTATCTCTCATTGAATGGAATACTTTTTTGTTGATCTTGCCTATAACAGAACTGTAAACTAAATATATATATATAGATAGATAGATAGATAAATAGATAGATAGATAGATAGATAGATAGATAGATAGATAGATAGATAGATATAATAGTTACTGAAAAAGTTGCAAGTAGCGATGAAAGATCTTTGACAAACAAAAACAAAACAAATTAGTTGAATATTTAACCAATTGACAAATAAGAAAGAAGAGGAGTGGAATTGAACCAGTGTGTGTGTTAATTGTTTAGGCATAATGACTCACTAGACACAACACAATTTGTTTCAACACACAAATTCACATACAGAATCTTGCAAACCAGAAACAAAACCAAGTATATACATACATATATATATATATGTGTGTGTGTGTGTGTGTGTGTGTGTGTGTGTGTGTGTGTGTGTATATGTGTATATATATATATATATATATATATATATATATATACACACACACCCATATATATATATATATATATATATATATATATGTATATATATATATATATATATATATATATATATATATATATATATATATATATATATATATATATATATATATATATATATATATATATATATATATATATATATATATATATATGTATATATATGTATATATATAAATATATGTATATACATATACATATATATATATATATATATAGATATATCTATATATAAGTGTATGTGTGTGTATGCATGTATGTATTTATATATACATCTGTGTTTGTGTGTGTACACATCTATGCTGATGTATTATATTTGTGTGTATGTGCTAATTTGAATTAATTTTTCTCAGAGACTGTTGAATACAATGCATTTGTTTGTGCTTCTCTCAGTGTGTGTTTAAACACCTGTGGTTGTGGAAGGGGTGTATATATGTCTTTCTGTGTAGGCGGTATGAGTCTGTTTACTGTTTGTTCTTGTTAGGACACTGGATATGATCTTAAATATCATACAACACCATATTTAGTTACATATTGCTCTTCTGATCTCTTTTGTTGTAGTTGTTGTGTCTTCACCATTATCATCACTATTATCATTTAGCTCCTTGTCAGTTCTGAAAGAGGAAAGTTTTCAACACAATCCTTCCTGTGCTGATCATCCCATCATTTTGCATATTATTACACAGAGGTATTATGCCAATAATACTAACTACATGCGTTGGTTCAACATCACTTCTTTACTTTTGGTCATTCCTAAGGTATTTTTCGATGTTATTATTATTATTATTATTATTATTATTATTATTTGCATGGATCACAAATAAAATATCATTATTGTTCTCCTTTATTCAAATCCCCTCCCCACTTTTTTAAAACTCACATTTTAGCTATTTCTCTTGTATTTTTTGTCTCCTGAATGTTGCAGAGGGCACTGGCGAATGATTTTGTAATAAATTTGGATTCCCTAATTTCAAAAAAAAAAGAAAAAAAAAAAATAGCTGTTGTGTGGATTTCTTTAATGTAAAAAAGAGAGAAAAAAACTCTCAGCCTTATAGCTAAGATCAATATCAATTATTATTATTATTATTATTATTATTATTATTATTATTATTATTATTATTCAGGTCGTATAGCATAGTGGTTAAGAGCACGCACTACTAACCCCAAGATTCTGAGTTTGATTCTAGGCAGTGACCTGCATAATAATAATGATAATAATAATAATAATAATAATAATAATAATAATAATAATAACAACATCAAAAAATACCTTAGGTATGAGAACCCATGTTTGAAATTTCCCCAAGACACCTGATGAAGGCTGGAGGGTATATCAGCCGAAATGTTGTGTTAACAGCAAACAAGATGAGGACAAATATCCATCAAATGTAAATAATGTAAATAATGTACAATGAGCTTGTCCCACAGAGAACGTTTTCGGTTACTTTTGGGTACCCGCTTCTGAGTAATTAACGGTCGACAACTGAGGAGGGGATAGACTTTTGGTATTTTGTCCCATACTTGTCTCTCGTTATGTGTTTACGTATTTTTCACTCATTGGTGATATCCTGTTCTTATTGTATATTTTTTGGTATGTTGTCCTATTCTTATCTGTCATATGTTTACGTAATTTTCACTCATTTATTTATAAATCAACACCACACAGCCTCGTCCACAGTAAGTTTTTACTTTTATTTATAATTTCTGTGACTCTACTCTCTGTTCCCTTTCTTTCTCTGTATCCCTCTTTAATCCACTTTAGTTTTCGTTTCTCCCCCTTCTTTGCTGTCCCCTGTCTATCTTTCTTCCACTCACTACTATCATTCATTCCTTCTTCCTTCTCCTCACTCCCTTTGTTTACTTCCTTCATCCTCTCTCTTGTCTCCCTTCTCCTCTGCCTGATTGCTCCCACTTGACTACAGGCCATTTTTCTCTCACTTCTGTCTTTTCTGGACATGACATGCACTTAGCTGGATGTCATTTTTCTCGCCTCCTGACATGTTTTTCTCTTTGGCTATTTTCTTCTATTTATTCTATATCCTTTCAAAATTTCTCCCAGATGTTACCCATTACAATGCATCTTGGCCTAACAGCCCTTAATATTTGTTTGTGTCAATTGTTTACTCTGTACACCCACTCGGTCATTGTTTTCTCACTCAAAGCTCTAAGATTCCACAAATTTAAAAAATTTCTGGATGCTGCTGTTTTATGGAAGTTTCCTATATTGTTGTTGAAAGCTCGAAATAGGGAGTAATTAACAGTCGACAACTGAGGAGGGGTTAGATTTCTTTTGGCATTTTGTCCTGTACTTGTCTCTCATTATGTGTTTACGCATTTTTCACTTGTTGGTGATGTCCTGTACTTGATGTATTTTATATATATATATATATAAGAGAAATGGAAAATGGAGACATGCACAAGATGTTATTTAAATCATTTATATCACTGACATATGTTTCCATTGATATGCTAAAATTATTCCAGGAGACTTATCAAGGAACACTGCTATTCATAATCTCCTCCCTGATGGGATTGATACTTTATTACACATTATTTCTTCTCCTGGATTAATTTTAACATATCAATGGAAACATATGTCGGTGATATAAATGATTTAAATAACATCTTGTGCATTTGTCTCCATTTTCCATTTCTCTTATATTCTCCAAAACACGTCACTTCTCCTCAGAATTATCACCCATGTAAGTGTGGTTACTAATTTCTTAAATGCTCATGTGACATTTGGCTACCCTGGTAACTATTTCTCTGGATCTTTCCTTGTAAATTATAATGTATATATAGTGTTTAATGTGCACAGTATATAGTTATGTGCTACTAACAGTTTCACACATAGAAGATATTACCTAGGCAAGTTTTAAAAGATGCAGTGTCTCCAAGTAATCTCCAGGCGCTGAGCACATGGCCTATACAAGTTACATATTAGAACAATAGAACAATAGAAATCACAAGTAAAATGAGATGAAGGCGGGTTCAAAAAGTGGAATGGTGAAAACAACAGAAAAAGAAAGGAAAAGAAAAATGAATTAGAATTATGTCTCTTTTGATTGTAGAGTCAAAGTTAGATAGTGTAGAATCAACAGAAGTCTGCGATACAGCTGCTCAATTCAGAGAGTGTGGTGTTTGGTTTCTTTACCAAAAGAAACTTGTCCATAAGTTTGCATTTGCTGAAAATTTCTTATCTGGAATTCAGCAGTGAGGTGGAATTCTTAAATCTAAAAAGGAGATGTGATGTTTCAGCAATGAATAACTTGCATTGTTTCTTATC
>NC_142944.1:45411523-45446523 GCF_046866305.1 Octopus bimaculoides | reverse complement strand
TGTCAGAAGTTTTATAGATGTTATACTTCACTGAATTGGTAGCAAGAGCCTGGTCTTGTGCAACAATGATCAGGCTTTCAGTGGTATGCTTCAAATCACCTTGCTCCAGCCATGCCCACAATGCTGTATTATTTTTAATGTTTTGTGTATTTCTTTCAAACTGTCCATGCATTCTCATTTCAAGAAGGTCTTCTTTTCTCTTCTCCTCAGTTCTTTGGTTAAACCCTTCCTTGCCCATCATTTCATCTGCATTTACACCCATATCTTTTGCAGCATATTGCAGCAGGCCTTCATCACTATTTATCAAATACTTGGCAAGCGGTCTCCTTTCACTCCTTATACAATGGTCTATACTAATTACTCCTCTGCCACCATTCTTTCTTTCCATAATGTGTGTTTACATTTGCTTTAGGGTGTAGCACTCCATGCAGCGTCATCAACTTTCTCGTCCTTCTATCCAGTATTGATATTTCCTCCTTAGTCTATTTGAAGAACGACGAACTATATCTGACCACCGCAACTGCTCAGATATTCATTGCAGTAATCAAATTTTTGGCATTGAGGTTGGATTTGAATACCGTCTTCACTCTTTTTTGATGCACTTCACTGACCTTGACTTTCATTTCTTTGTGTAGAATGTCATCCAACCCCAAAATCCCTAAATATCTATACCCACTACCGTCGAGTTCACCCATGGTCTCTCCTGATAGTAACCACAATCCTCTGCAGGCTGCTTTCTTCCCTCTTTTCATATCAAGTACTGAGCATTTGGTAATCCCAAATTCCATACCAATGTTCCTACCACACTTCTGGACTGTTTTGGTTAAGGAATCTGTCTGTTTTTCAGATTTCCCAAACAATTTCAGGTTATCCATAAACAGAAGATGGTTCAATGATGGGCCTTTCTTTCCACATCTGTAACTCATTCTTCTTCTTCTTCTTCTTCTTCTTCTTCTTCTTCTTCTTCTTCTTCTTATTCTTCTCCTCCTCCTCCCCCTCCTCCTCCCCTCCCCATCCTCTCCCCCTCCTCCCCCTCCCCCTCCTCTTCTTCTTCTTCTTCTTCTTCTTCTTCTTGTCATCATCGTCGTTGCCGCAGCCACCACCAAATATCTACTGTATGATTTGACATGGTTTTTACAGCTGGATACTCTTCCTAATGCCAACCTCTTTAAGGAGTGTGCTTTATCCACACCCAACCACCCTGCCTCTCCCACACACACTCCACCCCCTCCCTCCCAGCCCTCCACCATCCCGACCGCCCCTCCTAACCCTACTTCATCCCCTCCTACTTCTATTCCACCCACCCCTTCTCCACTTCAGCCTGTCGTTACCATTCCCCCAGATCTTCCTCTCTCTGAGGCGGAGCGCTCCGTCCTCAATAGGGGTCTGCGCTTCATCCCACTCACTCCATCCTGCAAGGAATTTCAAACCCGTGCTGATGTCCGCAGCTTTGTGCGCCGCGTTAGGTTGGGTGCGCTTTTCCATAACACACCACCCGCACCCAACGAGGACTGCTTCACTGACCTGGGCCGACGACAATCCCAGTGGACGCCTGCTCCTGGCCAGTTCCAGGCAGTTGATCTTTTCGCGGGCGCCTGCCAACGCGCTGTGGGCCGGTTTAACTTTTCCAGGCGTCCATCTCGACTCAACATCTCCCCAGCCGAACTCTCGGCCCTTCGATCCCTCCGACGCCGCACGGACATCATCATAAAACCGGCTGATAAGGGTGGAGCCGTGGTAGTATGGCGCGCGGACCTCTACGAGGCCGAAGCTCTCCGTCAACTTCGAGATACCTCATTCTACCGCCCTCTGCCCTTCGACCCCACGCCCAGCTACCAACAGACTGTGTCCTCCACTATCCATGACCTCATCCTCTCCTCCCGTCTCCCCACCACCGCCTCCAACCTTATTGTTCGCACCCCACGCACCCCCACCATTTACTTCCTCCCCAAGATCCATAAACCGAACAACCCTGGCCGCCCCATCGTCTCCGCCTGCAACTGCCCCACCGAGCTTATCTCAAAATACCTAGACCGTGTCCTCGCCCCCCTAGTGGCTTCTCTCCCTTCCCACATTCATGACACTAACCACGCGCTTCGTCTATTCAACTCTTTCTCTTTCCCTCCCGGCCCTTCTAAGCTTCTCTTCACTCTAGACATCCAGAGCCTCTATACAGTGATCCCCCACGACGAGGGGCTGCGTGCCCTGAAGTTTTTTCTAGACCAACGCCCCAACCCACAACCCGACACCTCCACACTCATTCGTCTGGCCGAACTTGTCCTATCTCTCAACTGCTTCTCGTTCGCGGGAGATATCTACCAGCAGTTCTCGGGAGTGGCCATGGGGACGAGAATGGGCCCCAACTACGCGAACCTCTTCGTTGGTTATGTTGAGGCCCAAATATTCTCCAGTTTCACTGGTCCCACTCCCGAACTATACGGTCGGTATATCGACGACTGTATCGGTGCCACCTCTCTCTCCCGCGAACATCTTGACTCGTTCCTCTCTTTCGTTCAATCTTTCCATCCTGCCCTCCACTTCTCCTGTACTGTCTCTGACACCTCTGTCCCCTTTCTCGACATTTCGGTCAGCATCCTCCACTCCGCCCTTAGCACCTCCATCCACTACAAACACACAGACTCACACTCCTATCTCAACTTCTCCTCCTCCCACCCTAGACACACAAAACTTTCCATCCCCTATTCCCAATTCCTCCGTCTACGCAGACTTTGTAGCGACAGCCATGACTTTGAGACTCAGTCTCAACTCATGGCTCACCACTTTAGCCTGCGTGGATATCCACCCACCACCATCCACACCGCCCTTGCCAGAGCACGTTCTGTGGACCGTGCATCTGCTCTCTCCCCCCGAACCCGCCCTGCCGTTTCCCGCCTCCCTTTTCCCCTCACCTACCATCCCACCACCCTACCCCTCCAACGCTCCATTCTCCGAGCTTTTCGGCGCCTCCAGTCCGACCCCTCCACCTCCCACATCTTCCCTAATCGACCCCTCCCCTCCTTCAAACGAGCCCACAACCTACGGGACCTCTTGGTCCACAGCTTCTTCCCCAACCCAACCTCCCAACCTGGCTCGTTCCCCTGCTCCCGCCCACGCTGCCGCACTTGCTCTTACCTCTCCAACACCACCCTCCTCACCAGCACCCATCACCGACCCTATCGCATCACCGACTCCTTCACCTGCACGTCTACCAACATCATATATTGCCTCTCCTGCTCTCTCTGCCAATCCCTGTACATCGGACAAACGGGGCGCCGCCTGGCCGACCGATTCGCGGAACACCTCCGAGATATCAACGTCGGCAATGACACCCCGGTGTCACGCCACTTCCGTTCTGCCGGCCACTCCTTGCGGCAACACCTGTCGGTGTTTGGACTGTCCATGCACAGGGGCCATCCGGACTCCCGTTTGCGCCGTGAACAGGGATTAATCTTCTATCTTCGCTCCTTTGCGCCACATGGGCTCAACTCCCCTCCACTCTTCATCTAACCCCCTCCTCCTGTCTCTCTCCCCCACCCTCCCTCCTACCACCCATCTCTCCCCTCCCCCACCTCCTGCTCCGACTCCTACTTCTTTGTACGTCTCTTCACCTCTCTTCATACTTTTCTCCACTCCCACTTCTCTTCACCCCTACTCTTTCTCTCCTCTCTCTTACTCTCTCTCACTCTCTTCTCTCGTACTCCCCCCTCTCTCACTCTTACTCTCTACACTCTTACTCTCCTACTCTCTACACTCTTACTCTCTTACTCTCTCACCCTTACTCTCTCACTCTCTTCCCCTCTCTCTCACTCTCTTTCTCTTCCTTTCTTTCTCCCCCCCATACCCCTCTCTCACTCTCTTTCTCTTCCTCTCTTTCTCCCCCCATACCCACCTTCCCCTCTTTCTCCCCCCATACCCACCTTCCCCCTCTCTCCATCCCCCTTCCCTCTCTTATACCCACCCTCTCTCCTCTCTTCCTCTCCCCTCCCATACCCATCTTCCGCCTCTCTTACATCCACCTTCCCCTTCTCCCTCCTCGTCAACACCCCCTCATAAGCTCATCCCACCACACCCCAACACACTCCTACTCTACCTTCCCACTCCACCCCATCCAATTCCTTACACCCTCACATCACACCACACCAATACCCTCGCATCACACCACGCACACCACACCAATACCCTCGCATCACACCACGCACACCACACCAATACCCTCGCATCACACCACGCACACCACACCAATACCCTCGCATCACACCACGCACACCACACCAATACCCTCGCATCACACCACGCACACACTACAACTGACCAACTACTTTCTCCCTTTCTCCCTTCCCCCATTTTCACACTACATACGTCAAGATCACCAGCAGTCTACCTCCCACACACAGCCCCTCGTTCCCGATCACCGTTTGTTATCTCCCCCTTTCTTAGCTCTCCTGAAATAAGAATTTCTAACTTCCGGTCAGCCATTGTTATGATCGGCCATTATTATGATTGACCGTTGACTGAACACTATTCAATTTTTTTTCTCCGTGTTTTTCTCCTTGTCTCCGTATTCTTTCTGTTGAAGAGCGTAGCTCGAAACGTCAAAGACTTTCCGTATTCCCGAGCGTCATACTAATATATACTTTTGTTATTTACACCACCTGTCCTCGTCTGTTGTTATTTTTTGTATATTCTCCCATATATATATATATATATATATATATATATATATATATATACACACACATATATATATACACATCCATATATATGCATACATACATACATACATATATACATACACACACACATGCACACATATATATATAACAATTTTTTTGCCAACCTAATGTGACAGTCCCATTTAGGGGTGAGTGCCACTGTTGTTTAGCCCCAGGAGACATCATCTCCAGCTGGCTATACGACACACGATCTGTGCCCTTATATTTTTTAAAAGGGGAGGTTAGCATCCCCACCCAGCACAATGCAGTATCTGTGGACTGTACAGTTTCAAGGTTATTTCCCTTCGTTGGCACAGAATAAACCAGCTGAGATGGCGCTGCTAAACACCCTTTCAAAAAAATATATATTTATAAATGTTTATATAAGTGTATATATGTAGATATGTTTGTTTGTGTGTGTATGTGTTCATATCTATATATTTCACATATGTATGAATGCGTTTATGTATAATATATATATATATATATATATATAAAAGGTAATTATTTAATGTAATGCTCGCATTACTTTAATAAATGGAGTAGCATGAAACGTGCGTACTGCAATCATCTTTAAAATCCGTGTTGCTTATTTTGATATATATATAAATATATATGTTAATTCTCTAAACGAGGTATTAACAGTAACTGCACGATAAAGTGAAGTATATTGCCACTTAAATGTGGCTGACCCCTAGGGGTGGATGTTACTGTTGCTTTTAGCCCCAGGAGGACATCTCCAGCTGGCTTATCGACACACTTCTGTGTCCTGTCTGTATTTGCCAAGGGAAGTTATCTTTCCCATCTTGATCTACGATATGTACGTACCCGAGTTTCAGGGTTATTTCCCTTATATATATATATATATATATATATATATATATATATATATATATATATATATATATATATATATATGTATATATAATATACAAATATACATAATATATACAAATATATTTGTTTTAACGGTCATTTTTCACAGGAATTTTCAATTGGCTGGATAACTGAAGAGATGTTGGCATGGGCTCCCACCCTGGCATCCAAAACTCAGAGTTTTATCATGGCTACTGAATAAGTGTCACATATTTTTACAGATAAATTCCTCTATTTGCATAATATTGAGGTCTCTTTCTTTCTTTTGTTGTCCTTCCTATCAATATATATATATATATATATATATATATATATATATATATATATATATATATATATAAGTCAGTAAATAGTGGGGTTGTGTTAACCGCACATGGAGAAATAATAGGAAAATGAAAAATAATAATAAGGCAGAATGCTAAACTGAAAGCATATTTTAATATAGATGTGTAAAAAAGATTTCTAACCGGTTTTCATTGCATGGCAAATTTTCAAGAAGAGGGAGAATGAAAATGTTTTTTACAAAACACCGCTAATACAGACCCATAAAAAGAAAACTAAAATAATAAATCTCTCTAATAAAACCCTTACACAAATCCAAATTAACATCCTAGCCAAAGGCTTAAAATTCACACCCACCCCAAGAACACCCAGCCCCCCTGAGATCAAGGATGATATTTCAGAATTTTGCAGAAAGCTTCGTTTAACAGAAGCTTTTATAGACCTCAACAATGAGGATGATTCAATTATTAAAAACAAAAGCAACTTCATACCTTCCAAAGGAAGGAATAAAGCACTGGACGATTTTTGCAACCACATCCAGAGTTTCCCTTTTACCCCGCCCAAAACCAAGGTCAAATCAAACTTTAATAGCAAAGAATGGAAAAACCTAAGAGACTTACAACAGGACAAAAGCCTTACTATCAAAGAAGCTGACAAAGGTAGTACTGTAGTCCTAATGGACATAGATTTTTACAAACACCTAGCACTCTCCTTACTAAACGACAACTCTTTTTATGAAATTATCACCAACTATAAACAACAAGAAACTCTCAAAAACCTCACCACCCTTATACTCCAGCATGGTCAAGGACTCACGGACAAAGAAAAGGATTACATCACTAATTCCAAGTGCAAGCTCAACCTCTTCTATGGCCTCCCTAAAATCCAAAAGAACAAATCCATCACCGAAGCCTGCAAACTCTCCTCTGACATCTACATCAACATCAAGGCACTGGAAGATTTAAAACTAAGACCCATTATAGCAGGCACCTCCTGCAAAACACACTGATTAAGCAATTTCCTGGACATTCTTTTGAAACCTTTCCTAAGTCACATCAAAAGTTTCATTAGAGATGATCTTGACATACTCAATCACCTCCCAAAAACAACAAACGAGGAGTCACTCTTGGTTTCTTTTGACATGATCAACCTTTATACAAATATCCCCCGTGAATATGCTATTGAGGCAATTAAATTCTGGCTACAGAAACACCCAGAAACATTTCCTAATCGCATCAGCACAACCTTCATTATAGAATCACTTAAGTTCATTCTGACCAATAATTACTTCCTGTTAGCAAACATACTTTCGCCAAAAATGTGGTATCGCGATGGGTACCAAAGCTGCACCCATCCTTGCGAACCTCATAATGGGTTTTTTTGAATTATCACCATATGAAATCTCACGCCAGAAATTTGGACACCTTTTCCACATCTACTTAATGGATAACTGGAAAAGATACTTGGATGATTGTTTCATCATATGGAAGGAATCCTATGAAAAACTTCTAGAATTCAAAACCATACTTAACAACATACATCCCAGCATTCAATTCACTATGGAATTCAGCAAGCATCATCTCCCTTTTCTTGATCTCCTAATTATAAAAACACCTAATAACCAAATCACAACCGACATCTACCACAAACCTACAGACTCACAACAATACCTCCTTTTTAGCTCATGCCACCCAAAACACACCACGATAAATATCCCCTTCAATTTAGCTAAAAGAATTTGCACCATTGTCTGTGACCCAACCACTTGAGAAATACGCTTACAAGACCTCAAAAAAACATCTTTACAACGCCAATATCCCTCCACACTCATAGATCTTGGAATAAAACGTGCCAAGGAACTTGACAAAAACACACTACAAACCAACCAACATAATAACACACCCAACCCCAAAATACTTCCATACATCTCCACCCACAACCCCAAAAACATCGAAGCATACACCACAATCAAACAAAACCTCCCCTTACTCACCACAGACCCGAAAATGAACAATATCATTAATACACACAAAGTCCTTAAATGCAAAAGGCAACACAAATCTTTGAAAAAACTCTTAACCAATGCCAAACTACATACACCACTTCCACCCCCATCAGTTAAAAAATGTGCACGCCCTAACTGTGGTACCTGCCCCTATCTACTTGAAGGCTCTGAATTTACCTTCAAACGAGGAACAAAGTTTAAAATCAAAACCAATTTCTCTTGTTCCTCTGGGAACCTCATTTATGTCCTCACATGCACAGGTTGCCAACACAACTATATCGGACAGACGAGCCTCCCTTTGCGTAGAAGAGTAGCAGTCCATAAAGAACAAATAAATCTCCCTCAACACTGCCAAATTCCACTCAGTGGCCACATAGACTCTTGCGCCAGAAACAAAAACCCTAAATTCCTTATATTCCCTTTCTATCAATGTAAAGACAGAATCTCCACACAAGAAAGAATCAACAAGGAGAATCTTTTCATAGAGAAATTCCAACCACTTCTTAACACACAAACCCCTCAGTGACCATATTTCTCTAAGAACAGACATAAACATCCTGTTGACAAAGAGTCCAGAACTCCAACTAAAGAGTATAAAACCCACAGAATTGTCTTCCTCTTTACACACACTTCCTGCATTGTCACCACACTTCCTGCTTAACACATAAACTTTCAGCCCCTTTCTTTTTTTAAACCAAATACAACTCTCAATTTCATGCATCCTAATTTTTCCAACTATTATCTACATGGATTACCATTGAACTTTAAAAGCTTAAAGACAATATAATGTATTGGTATATTTATTTTTGTATATATATATATATATATGTATATATATATATATATATATATATATATATATATATATATATATATATATATATATATATATATATATATATATATATATATATATATATATATATATATATATATATATATATATATGTATGTATGTATGTATGTATGTATATATACATATGTATATATGTATTTTCAAAAATCAATATCGTAATGACATTGGCCACTTTCGAAAAATCCTTAAAAGGCATGTAATATCACTGCCTCATTTTATATGGAGGCTCAAGGAAACGAACTCAATATATGACCTGACCTGGTTTATACATGCAAGTCGCTACAACACCTTATCCCAGAAATGTCATCTATGTTCCGAAGAGTCACTCTCAATATTGTTAACAAATGGGCACATTATAAATAGATTTATGGAACAATTATCAAGATGCCTACATGCAGCTAAACACACGTTCACAAACTACAATCTTAACCATACCTAATTAATGTAAACCTAACACCCACAACTTGGATTAATCAACCTGAGTTAAAAAGAACAGTATCGGAATAACATATACTTAGACATATAACTTTACAATCTATACACATATGTATCTATATATGTATATATGTGTATATGTGTTGACGTATGTGCATGCAAATATATATATATATATATATATATATATATATATATATAAATATGTTAATATACATATATATACATGTGTGTTTGCATGTATATATATATGTATAAAATGAGTGTGTGTATGTGTACTTGGTTTTGCATTGTGTGTATATGGGTTTACGTATGTGTCTATATGCATATATATATATATCAGTGTATATCAGTCTATATGCATATGTGTACCTAAATATAGGATTTTTTGTATATATGTATGTTCATACATGTATATGTGTCTACGTATATCTATGTATATGTATACATATATATGTATGTGTATGTGTGTATATTATATATGTATGTATATGTATGTATGTGTATATGTAAGTGTATGTATGTATGTAAATGTATGCATGTGTGTATATGCACAAACACGATAATACTTGTTAAATTATCAATTTTCCTTTCACCTATTTTCTTTTTCCTCTGAACAGTGACGACAGCAAAAGCTGATTACGTCATTTTATCTAAACTGGAACGAAAGTTTTCCACGTTCATATTTGAATTTTTTGCATTTCTACAATATTTTTTACTTTTATTCATTTTCAAACTGGATGGGCATATAACAACTTCCAGATAAAATCAGCCAGTGATGTTACATGCATTTTTAGGGATTTTTCAAAAGCTGGCAATGTGATTACAATATGGATTTTTATAAAATACACACATACATATATATATATATATATAAGATTGAAATTTACTGCAAAACAAAAGACGAAGACAGGTGTATGAACTACAAACAGGTGTATTAGTTTGATGCTCGGGAAAATGAGAAAGTCTTTTATGTTTCGAGCTTATGCTCTTCAACAGAAAGGAATAAGAGAAAATAAACAGAGAGAAAAAATTGTGGATTTAGCAATCAAACATGGCAGCTGGTTGGGAAAAAAAGTTTGACAGGAGAGGTAGAAAGAAGAGGAGATAATAAAGTATTGGTGATCCCAAAATGAAGGTGCGCATGTGTGTGTGTGTGTGCATGTGGATAAGGGCTAGTGACTTTGACGTGTGGGTGTGTGCATGTGTAAGTGTGTGCGTGTGTAAGTGTGTGCGTCTGTAATGCTTAGGTGTGTGGATGATGGGTTGTGGGTATGCAGATGATGGTGTATGGTGTGGGTGCTGGGAAATGGTCAGTGCTAGTGTATGTGGAGTGGTATGGGGCGGTGTGATATGGTGTGGCTGTGTGGTATGGGGGTGTAGTGGTATGATGGGGATGGGGGTGTGGGGTAGAGGTAGGGAATGTGGGAATGGGGTGTGTGGGTGCGGGGTGTGGGTGGAGGGGGTATCGATGAGGAGAGAAGGTGGGTAGGAGTGAAGAGAGGAAGTGGGTGACAGAGCAAGAGAGGAGAGGAGAGGCGTGTAGGAGTGAAGAGAGAAAGTAAGTATCAGATGAAGAGAGGAGGGGAGTCGAGCCCATATGGTGCAAAGGAGCAAAGAGAGAAGATTAGTTCTTGTTCACTGCGAAGGCAGGAGTCTGGATGGCCCCTGTGCAAAGACAATCTGAACACAAACAGATGTAGTGAATGACCAGTAGAGTGGAAATGGCATGAGATTGGGGTATTATTGCCAAGTCTAATGTCTTGGACGTGCTCCATGAACTGGTCAGCCAAACGGGGTTCTGTTTGACCGATGTACAGAGAAGGACAGAATAAGCAGTAGATACAGTAAATGACATTGCTAGAAGTGCAGATAAAGGAATCGGTGATATGACAGAGATGATGATAGGTGCCTGTGAGGACAGTGGTGTTGGAGAAGTAGGGGTAAGTGCAGTAGCATGGGTGGGAGCAGGGGAACAAGCCAGGTTGTGAGGTGGGATTAAGGAAGAAACTGTGCTGACACCATGTATAAAGCACCCATGCCATCGCCTAGTAAAAAGCACCCAGTACACACTATAAGTTTGTGGGTATTAGGAAAGGCGTCCAGGCATAGAAACCATGCTAAAACAGACAATTAGAGCCTGGTGCAGCCGCCCAGCTTGCCAGCTCCTGTCAAACCATCCAACCTATGACAGAACAGAAAACACACATTAAATGATAATGATAATGATAACGATGTATATATATATATATATATATATATATATATATATATACACACACACACACACACACACACACACACATATATATATATATATACACACACACACATATATATATATATATATATATATATATATATATATATATATATATATATACATACATATATACATGTATATCTACATTTCTGGAGAATGGGATGCATACCCCCCCCTCCTTATAGAATTTGAGCTTAATGTATTTCATCTGAAGAATACCAGCTAGATGGTCACATATCTTAAAATCACAAAGTTACTTAGTTACTCGAAGCTAGACAACATTTCTACTGTCTAATGTCTTATAACCACAAACTCCAGGTCACGTAATATGTGAATATTTGTCAGTTATGTTTTATAGGTTAACTAATTCAAGATATGAAAATCTTGGATGACCCAAATGATAAGGCATTAATTAACCAAATGAGGCACCAACAGCTTGCAGATTATCACTTAGGCTCAAGAATATGTGTGTGTTTGTGTGGACGTAGCCATAGTTTTGTGGTTAAGAAGTTTGCTTCTCATTAGTAAAAAAAAACTCTAGAGAGAGCTTATCTACAGAGTGTTTTCAGAGAAGAAGTCCTCCTCATACAAATGATTCAGTCTTTAACTCCTTACATTCTAAGAGAGCCAAGACACATCCAGGTCATTAATCATGGGTACCACTTTGCTTTCACATTCTGTGCCATTGTCTACACTGTAACCCTCCTGAGTAGTTAAAGTGTCCCAGATCAAAAGTATCTTGGGTGTTGTTACTAGTTCATTCAAAGACACCAGTTTATTGTATGCTAAATGACACCTTTTGGAATTCATTTCCACTCCTCTTTGATCAGATCCAGATGGAACTCTTCCCAGTTGCTTGTGTCATTAGCTTAAGAGCTCAGGCTTTCTTTCTCATGGAAATCATCTTCAGATTTGCCCAAAACCTCTCTCGCACCCCCCACTATGGCAAGGTTTTTGGTTTGGGAACCAGATTCTCTCAGTCCGATAGCTACAAGGGACATTCCAGAAGTTCTGAGACATTTTAGGAGATGTAATTATAAGCATCTGAGATTATTTAAATTTTAACATATCATTACTATGTATCAAATAAGCTGACCTGCCAACTTTTGTTATTCCATATTGAAGGAGATGGCTGTAACAGCACATTGAACACAACCTACTAAACACTGTTGCCATAATTTCATCCTAGTAATATATGACTTCAATGAGATGGGCATCAAAGCTTGTTGCATTCCAACAAACACATCACCAACTAGAATACAGTTGGCAACTTCCTAGGGATTTAATTCTAAATGGTTGAAGACTACATACTATATAAAGTATTCTAAGTATAAGTATACATCACCACTTCTTTTATTTTGCCCCCCCCCCCCCCACTATTTTCCCCTCTGCTACTCTTTAAGTTATAGTAGGCTTAACAAGGTATGCATTATTTTCTAAACTCATTCTGCCACAGATATAACAAAACGAAATAATGTAAATATTTTGGTTTCCATTATTGATGTAAATTTGTTTTTAATAAATGGTTTATCCCTTATGTTTGATGCCTGTGTGGTTATCAGAAGAGAGCGGTTTCTTTCAAATTGATGTAAATGTTCTAATTAATCAATTAAATGGAGCTGCTTAAAACAACCGTAATGAATTGGCACCTGTACATCCTTGTTACTTATTTGTATTCTGTTCACTTAACTTGGAATCTATACTTCAGAAATACAGTAGACCCCTCTTTATAAATCCATCTTGGGACAGCCTATTTCAGATTTATTAAACAAGGGATTTATTAACAGAGGGAACAAAATTCGCCAATTGATTAAACATGTGTATTTATCAAAATACATACATATGCCAATACACAAATAAAAACATTATCAGCAATGTCACTGAATGAAAAATTTGTCAAGTGTTGTTTGTTTTGCTGGACAACCAGTTCTCGAATTGCTTTTTGGTCAATCCAGTAAGTGGTGAAGGCAGGATCAAATCTTCGTTAACATCTATGGCTTCATTTGATTCTTCGGCCAAAACAAAACCAGCTTTGGTCCAACAATGTTTGATCGTCTGGCTATAGACCTTCTCCAAGCTACACTTAACATGTACAAGGCATCCAAAATGGGGATATACTTTGCAAATTCTTGGGAAAATATGTCATGTTCAGTGTCTTCCATAACATCAATGATCTCGTGCATTTCGTATCTGAAGTAGGCTTTCAAGGTCTTGATTATCCCCATGTTCAGGGCTGCAGTTGTGTTGGGAGGAAGAAATTTTAAAGTGATATTCTTGAGATCATCGATAACTACATGAGAAGAGCAATTGTCAAGTAAGACTACCACTTGTCTTCCAGATTCCTGCAGACAATTATTCCATGATCTGAGCCATCTTCCATCGATTTATTCTGTCATCCAAGCATTGGTTAAAAAGTCATACTGAATCAAAAGCGTTCTGACATTTTTGAAACATCTTGGTGAACCAGCCTTTCTGATTAAGAGCAAGTCTCACGAAATTGGTTGTTTCATGAAATTGATGGGCTCCATTGATCTCATCTTCAGATGCTTTACCTGCAAAGTATGAGATGGTTAGTTTGTGTTCTCTAAAGAGAAAAATGTGAACTAGTGAACTACAACGCTTACCTTTTAGAACCATAAAAGAGATTCCATGTCGTTTGTGCCAACAGCAAAACCAACCTCCAGATACCTTAAAATCATGTCCAGCAGCTTGAGCAATAGTGTTAGCTTTGTGCATTAGGATTTGGCCATTGACGGAAATTTCTCAAGCAAATAAATTGAAATCAATCGTAGAAAGCACAGTCTATCTGTTGGTCTTTTCCTTCTCATTGGTGCTTTCTCTTTGATGGACTGCCATCGTGTTCTTTGGCACAAAGGTCATCCGCATTCTTTGGCAAATTCAGGAGCAGAACACTTGACATTCCCAAACTATGTGCTGCTTTCCACTGAGTTGTTTTCCCAAGAGCTTTGTAACATTCTAACAATTGAATCTTTTCTGCCACAGATTTGTCCTGCCTCTCTTTTTTCATTTTGAACATTTTGAACAACTTATATGTATGTCTGCCTCTCTGCACGAATGACCAATGATGCGTTTCTTTCATCCTTAAATACTAATAAGTAGGCTCCAGCAGCCACAACCAACCAGCAGCCACGACCAACCAGCTGTCACATGGTATACACCATCATCCAATGAATGAGAAGGGTGCATAATTTTGACAAGTGGTATCTTGGAGCCTACTTTTTAACTTGAATGACAGCATTGTGTGGTAGACTCCAGCATCCACCACCAGCTACTACATATTTATTGATCTATATTTTGGATGATGGAGTGTACCATAAGACAGCTGGTTGGCTGGCTGTGGCCACTGAAGCCTACCAGTCAGTATTTAAGTGTGAAAAATAAAGCACTTCATTTGTTCACTGCCACTTGTTGAAACTTTAGGAAGGAGCAGCAACAATTGGATTTATTAAGCAATGGTTTTGATTTATTGAGAGATTTTACAGGTAAAAATTCCGTCCCAACCTATTTTGGATACCTTAAGCGGGTGGATTTATTATCAGTGGATTTATAAAGCAGGATCTACTGTACTACAGAACGTACCTTTATATAAAAAAATATATAAAAAGTACATGTCTGAATTAGCAAGAGAAGATACTACTCACATGTATGATGTCTTTCACGGAAACTGACAGAATCTACATTTTCAGTTACATCTTGGAACTCTAAGGACTTCACTGTCTCTTTTGTTTGCTTCAGACAGTAATACTTCAGACAGTATATTAAATATCTTCAGGGTGATGAGCTGGCAGAGTTGTTAGCCTCACCAGGCAAAATGCTTGGCAGCATTTCATCTGTCTTTACATTCTGAGCTTAAATTCAACTGAGGTCAACTCTGCTTTTCATCCTTAAGGGTTCATGAAATAAATGTCACTCAAGTATTGGGGTTGATGTAGTCAACTAGCTCCCTCCCCCAAAACTTCAGGCCTTTTGTCTATAGTAAAAAGTATTATTGATAATTATACGCTGAAGCAGCATGCTGGTCAAATCGTTACCACACCTGACAAAAGGCTCAGCAGCAGGTCATCCATCTTTGTGTTCTAAGTTCAAATTCCACCAAGGTCAACTTTTCCTTTTATCCTTTCAGGGTCGATAAGATAAGTACCAGTTGATCACTAGGGTAGATAGTATTGATTTATCCCTTTCCTCAAATTTGTTGGCCTTATGCATAAATCATATACCATTATTAATAAAACTACAGAATTGATACAGCTATGAACAGCAAATGGGAACCGGTATTAAGGAAGGATAGGAAAATATTAGATTTATAAGCCCTAAAATTCACTTCATAATTACCTACGGGCATATGGCTTAGTGGTTAAGATCCTGGGCTACAAACCTCAAAATTCCGAGTTCAATTCCAGGCAGTGACCTGAATAATAATATTTTAAAAAAGGATTGATGTAACTCTTCACGAAGGTAAACAGTCAAGACGAAGAGCGCGATTTGTTTGTATAAATATTTTATTAGTTGAACGATATTTCAACAGTACATCTGTCTTTGTCAAGTTCAAAATAAAAAGTGATAAAAATTCAAAATTACAGAAATTTAAACGTAAACTATGAACGAGAGTAACCAGCGTCCATACATTGATGGAATGACATCATCAGCTTTTAAGTTTTATAACAGGCAGAAAGAAAGAAAAAAATAGAAAAAGGAAGACAGAAAAAAAAGGAAAGAAAAAGAGAGAAAGAAGAATATTCAATCAAACAGTTTTGTATTAATTTGATGATATTCTCCTGTCATCTTATTCATTCTTCCAGGGCTTGATGTTAATAATAATAATAACATTGAAAAATACCAGGTTTGAAATTTCCCCAAGACACCTGAAGAAGGCTGGAGGGTTTATCAGCTGAAAGGTTGTGTTAACAACAAACAAGATGAGGACAAATATCCGTCAAATGTAAATAATGTAAATAATATACAGAATTGATATCCTGAAATCACCTTGGTAATGCTTGCAATGGTGCCTGTGCAAAGCAGCCAGTAGTAAAAACTGAGCCAAATTAGACTGTAGAAGGTGGTGCAGCACCTGGCTTTGCCAGCTCCTGTCAAACTGACATTAAATGATGATACTATTTTGTAAACTATCAAGAGCTTTGTATTCCCATACATATATGTATATATATCTATATACATCTATGTAGCTATATCTATCTATCTATCTTCCTTCCCCCTCCCAAAAAGAAAAGCTCTACATTGTATTTGTCCCATCTTCGTTGAGCCCTGTGTGGCTAATAAAAGAAATGTATCTATCTATCTATCCATCTATCTATCTCTCTCTCTCTCTCTCTCTCTCTCTATATATATATATATATATATATATATATACATATATATATATATATATATATATATATATATATATATATAAATAATATAGATTTAATCAAAAGATTAAATGTGGTACTTAAAATGTTTGAGGCACCAGAATTTGGTAGGGTAAAAACCAAAAACAAAATCAAGAGATTTGGTGAATAAAATTTGAAGAAAAGCAACAAAAATGCATTAGGTTATAGCAGTACGTACGTTCTGTACAAACTTCATTTATTCATGTAGTGAGAACACTACATAAAATGTGCAATGAAAATGTACTCCTCAGCTGCATAATGGAATTTCATTATGCAGCTGAGGAGTACATTTTCATTACACATTTTATGTAGTGTTCACTACATGAATAAATAAAGTTTGTATGAAACGTACGTACTGCTATAACCTATTGAATTTTTGTTGCTTTTCTTCAAATATATATATATATATATATATATATATATATATATATAGAGAGAGAGAGAGAGAGAGAGAGAGAATTCACCAAAAAGCAAAAGATGAAGACAGGTGGTGTAGATAACATACAGATGTATTAGTATAATGCTCGGGAATTGAAAAAGTCTTTAACGTTTCAAGCCTATGCTCTTGAACAGAAAGGAACACAGAAAGAAACAAGGAAAGAAAAAAAAGAATGTGTAGTGACTAGCGATCTATCATGGCGAATATATATATATATATATATATATATATATATATATATATATATATATATATACATTTATACATACAGGGTGCGATGGGTAAATTGTCACCATTTTATATTTTTGATTTTGTGCATGTGCATTGCTTGTTTTAGATTTTGTTGACTACACAGTATAGTAGGGTCAGTTGGGCATTGTCTGTAAGAAAAACAACACTATGACGCAATTCACTCTGCCAGAAATTTGGAAACAGCATACTGTGCTGCTTGGCATTCATGCTGGAAGCTCCAATAGGAACATTTCAAGGTGTTTGGTTGTCAATCTGTGGGAAGTGCAGAGGATTTGGAAAGAGTTGGATGAGTCTAATGATGATTAAGAAGGTACGGCAGCTCGGAAAACCCACTCTGGTTGTTTTGAGAAGAACAGAACTCCTGAATTTTTTGGTGAGATCCAGGCCATGATTGACAAAGATCCCTCCAAATCAATCAGGTCCATCACCAGGGACATGGGAGTGTCTGAGTTTCTTATCAGGCAGGTAAAGCATGAAAACATTCGGTATTCTCAACATGGAGGCCTACATCAAGTGCTTGGAGGAGGTAGTGCTGCTCTGGGTCAAGAGAGTGGCTGTTAGAAGACCCTATGTCTGGCAACAGGATTCTGCACCATGTCACACAAGGAGGAGAACTCATACAAGTGGAGAAAGGGCCAATTTTTATCTCAAGCCATCAAGGGCAAGAGGAAAAGCTGCATTACGAAGCTTTTGAACAAAAGCATCCCTTCCAACTGAACATCTTTGGTTTTTCTCAGACAAGAAAAATTGCTGTCAGGATCAGATGGAAAAACAAAGAACAACCGTTGGCTTGCCTTGTCCCCAAAGCATGTACTGAGAGTGATAAAAATCAAACATCCAGTCAACATCACTAGTGATGGTGATGTTATGCCACCATTCATCTTCCCATACGGTCTCAGACTTAACACAGAGGCCTACATCAAGTGGCTGGAGGTAGTAGTACTGCCTTGGGTCAAGAGGGTGGGTGCTAGAAGACCCTATGTCTGGCAACATGACTCTGCAGCTTGCCACACAAGCAGGAGAACCTAGTCGTGGCTGTAAGATAATTTCTGAAACTACATCACCCCTAACATCTGGCCACCTAACTCCCCAGACTACAACCCCCCCCCCCCCTGATTATTATGTGTCGGGTACATTGAGCCAGAGACCAACAAAACTCCTTCTAACACCAAAGATGAACTAAAGGCAAGGATTATGGTAACATTCACCAACATAAACAAGGAGACCGTCCAGAAGAGTTGTAGGAGATTCTGAAGTCGTCTGGAGGTCGTGGTTGAAGCCAATGGTGATTTTATGGAATAAATTTACTCTAATATATCAAGATATTTTTACATAATTTTAGTAAATTTATAATATATCTGTTAAAATGAAATGCCAGTGCTATTTTCACTTTTGTGTAATTTAGATGCCAATATAGTCACTGCACCCTGTAGATATATATATATATATATATATATATATATATATCATCATTATCATCCTCATCGTTTAACATCTGCTTTCTATGCTGGCATGGGTTGGACAGTTTGAATGGAGTTGTCTAGACTTCAATTACCTATAGTGGCATGGCTTCTGTGGCTGGATGCCCTTCCTAATGTCAATCACTTAACAAAGTGTGGTGGGTGCTTTTTATGTACTACCAGCACTGTACAAACACACACACACACACACACACACACACACACACAAATCTGTAAAGTGTACAGACACTATTATTTTATTTCCCTCCTTTCTTCTTTGGATGTTTGATGGTCAAAGAGAAGGTTTTCCTTCTAACAGCTCTGTCATAGTAGCCAAGTTGAAGGAGATGCTGCCCAGAAGTACTCCAACTCATATGGAATTGCTCTACATCATCAACTGCCTTATATAATAAGGATTATTCTCAAGAAACCACTTGACTGCCTGAACACATCTGTTAGGGAGCCCAAGTCAACCCCGAACAGAGTGCTGTTGATTCCTTTCTTTTGCTGGTGAATTATACAATCATTTTGTTGACTGTAGGCAAGAAGAATCCCAAGGTTTTGTGCAGTCTTACACTAGCTAAGTCCACCCTCAGATTCACCCTCTGGAAATCAGACAACTCTTTTGCTTCTTGTGTTAGTAGCAAAGCTAAAAACTATTTATATACTCCAATCTACACTCTCTGAGTGGTTGGCGTTAGGAAGGGCATCCAGCTGTAGAAACTCTGCCAAATCAGACTGGAGCCTGGTGTTGCCATCCGGTTTCACCAGTCCTCAGTCAAATCGTCCAACCCATGCTAGCATGGAAAGCGGACGTTAAACGATGATGATGATGATGATGATGAATCTAAAATGAAAAATACTAACACATCAAGTCTGAAGTGGCAGATAGTGTCCACTCAGATAAAATATTATAATGAGGGATGTCGAGTTAATTTTGCAATGTCTGTTTTTACTCAGACACAAATGGAAATATGCGGTTGGTAAAATACAATAATGCAGCATGGTAGTTTGTGTGTGTCTTAAAGGTTTTAGTGAAAAAAGAAAAAATAAAAATATCAGTGTCCTTGATCCTCTTCAAGAACTTTGAGGGTAATGGAAGGAAGTAAGGAAGTTATCATCACAGGCCAGACAACAGAGCTCAAACACTTGCAAAAAGAACGAACCCCTCCAAAGATATACAAGTGTCAAATTTTTGTGTTATAACGGCATACAGATTAAGTTGTGAGCAGTGAGGAGTAACAACCCTGTCAAAACTGACATGTTTCATTACATTTTCATTGTTGAGATCCAGCCAAACATTCTTTTATTGTGAGAGAAAGCAATCAGAAAGCTCTTCACATAAAAGCAGATGAAAGTTGGGATATGCAGTGAGTAGTCAAAGTGTCTTCAGTGAAGTCCTGAAAACCCAATACAAAGGACTAATCACACCACCACCAACACCAATGCCAGCACCACCAATGCCACCACCACTACTACTGCCACGGCCATTACCACCTCATAAATCAGTGCAAAGTTAACTAGATTGTTCTTCTACATAAAAGAAACCATCTCACCAGTTGCAGCCCACTTTCTCTCCCTCCTCTCTCTCTAACTCTCAATGCATATATAAATATATATATATATACATAACTACAAATATATGTATATATATATATATATATATATATATATATATATATATATATATATATATATATATATATCATACATATGTACACATATACACAAGCATATCTATACACACACATACATATGTGTGTTATGCACACACAATAGAATGCCTTGGCAGACTTTCAGAATAGCACGTCCACATGTTGGATTTTCTCCGTTTTGATGGGGATTTTTCAAATATTTTCCCCACCACATCCTTGCAAATGATGAGGAGTGGCGGAGGGGGGGGGGGAATTTTTCTGAAAAAAGGTTTTGGAAATTTATGAATCCCCACACCCTTTCAGACCAATTTTGTCCCAATTTTTTTTTTTTTTTTTTGCAATACACACTTTAAAACAATAGGAGACACCTGGTTAGTAAAAAAAACCAAAAAATTTTGAAAATTTATAAATTTTTTCGAACACCCCTCCCCCACTCAGTAAAAATTTTGGGCATTTTTCTTTATTTTGTTCAAAACACTTAAAAATGATGGGAGGAGCCTTGAAGGTTAAGAAATTGGAGAAAATTGGTGATCACAAATACAATCCCTACTTTCTATATTTTCAAACAAAATGATATGTAATTAAAAATAGTGAAAATTTTCATTGTCCCCCACCTCACCCATAAATCCTGAAATTTGGCTTTTTTCAAAAAAATTTCTTTTAATCATAGTTTTAAAATACTGAGAGTCTGAATCTGCAATTAGTCTTGAAACCAAATATGGTTGTTTTTCTTCTAGCGCTGACTTGAACGACTGGTTGAATGACCAAATCCAAGCTTCTCTGCCCATCCACAGGCACGATGGGATTTTGTTCCACCAGGGTTTGCAAGACGTCCTCATTGGGCTCTACAGATCTAGGATGAGGATCATCTTCTAGGCTGTAGTTTTTGGCTTGGAATTTCTGGAACCCACCATTAACACTGGCTTAGCTTATTGTCTGATCCCTATATATTGCATTAATATTCCTTACACTTTCTTATTTCTTTACTGCCCACAAGAGGCTGCCCACAGTGGAGACAAACAAGGACAGACAAATGGATTAAGTCGATTATATTGACCCAGTGCGTAACTGGTACTTAATTTATCGACCCCGAAAGGATGAAAGGCAAAGTCGACCTCGACGGAATTTGAACTCAGAACATAAAGACAGACGAAATACCGCTAAGCGTTTCGCCCAGCGTGCTTAACGATTCTACCAGCTTGCTGCCTTATTCCTTGTGCTTTCTGTTGCATTGTTGGCTTTATTGACTACATAAAGCAAAATATGCTGAATATGCTCCTTTGTCTCTTCCATCATAGCTTTGAAAAAATATCTGTTAAAATCGAACAGCACTCTTCAAAACCTGCACAGAAAATAAGTACAAAGTAAAATTACTACCTGCTTTTATTGCAAGTTGATGCAGGTAGTTTATCCCATGCCCCTCTGACTTATAGTTCATGCAGTTGAAAACAACGCATTATTTATAGGATGACCCAACACATAATATATATATATATATATATATATATATATATATACACACACAAAACACACACACACTACATATACATACATGCACACACATACATACACACGCACACACATACTTCAAACTGCCAGTCAAACATCTTTCTATTGACCATTCTTCTACACACATGTGAAGAGATACACAACTACACAAAAGACTGCCACTTCTGCTACTGAATTCTTCCTACAACATTAAGCTACACAAAGTTCACTCACACATAAACAGCCAAAACCACACACACACCACACACACAACACATACACATACATAAGCACACACATACGTGCTGTTATACACACACACACACACAGACATGCGTGCACGCACATAACCCTCACAGACACACACACATACCTCCTTCTCTTACATTCTCCTGTCTTAGAAAGAACTTTTTCTTCACCCATTCCCTTCTGGTCATTTCAAAATGTAGCCAAATGTGAATCGTTGGTGATTAGTAAGTAGAAAGAGACAAATCACATATCCCTTCAGGTAGATGGCCCTGCTTAATCTGTAGAAAAGGTGTAGGTAGAAATTTGATAAGATGTACCTGGTGTAAGCTATGGATGCATAAGAGGTGCTGCAATATCAGAGGAAGGTTAACTGGGAAACTAGACTTTGTGTGTGGAAGTTGCACAGGTACAATCAACACTACAATTGTACAGGAAATAGACTCCATCAAATGCAAGTGGAGAATGCTAGTAGCTGATAACTTCAGTTACCTAGGTGGCCAAGTCAGCAGCAGAGGTGGATGGTCTGAAAGCATAGCTGCTAGAATAAGAAGAGGCTGGGAAAAGTTCAGAGAGCTCCTACCACTGTTGGTAACAAAGGGCCTCTCTATCAGACTGAAAGGCAGATTGTATGATACTTGTGTGAACAGCCATGTTACATGGCAGTGAAATATGGTTGTGACTGCTGAGGACATGTATAGGCTTGAAATAAATGAGGCTAGTATGCTTCACTGGATGTGCAATGCCAGTGTGCATGTACAACAGAGCGTAAGCACCTTGAAAGAAAAGTTGGGCATAAGAGGCATGAGATGTTGTGTGCAAGGGAGACAACTGTATTGGTATGGTCATGTGATGTGAATGAGCATGGACAGCTTTTGAAGTGCCAATCTCTAACAGTGGAGGAAAGCTCTGGAAGAAGGAGACCCAGGAAGACATGATGAGGTGGTGAAGCATGATCTTTGAACATTGAGTCTCACAGAGGCAATGACTAGTGACCAAGACCTTTGGTGATATGCCATGCTCCAGAAGACCGTTAGACTAAATGAAATCATATTTGTGGTCATTGTCATTGTCACATAAGCTGCACCCTTGCTGGTGGTGTGTAAAAAGCACCTTTTGAGCATTGGGTCTCACAGAGGTAATGACAAATGACCGAAACCTTTGGCAATATGCTGTGCATGAGAAGAAGACCAATCAAGCCAAGTGAAATCGTAGTCATGGTAAATACTGGTGTCATGCAACTGGCACCCATGCCAGTGGCACGCAAGACCACCCATTACATCCTCAGAGTGGCTGGTGTTAGGAAGGGCATCCAGCCATAAAAACCTTGCCAAATAAAACTAGAATTTGGTGCAGCCTCTCAGATTACCTGCTCTGGTCACACTGTCAAACCCATGCCAGCATGGACAAAGGACATTAAATGATGATGATGATGATGTTGCCTGACTGGCCTTTGTGCCGGTGGCACATAAAAGCACCTATTGCACTCTCAGACTGGTTGGCGTTAGGAAGGGCATCTAGCTGTAGAAACTTTGCTAGATTGGATTAGAGCCTGGTGCAGCCTTCCTGATTTGCCAGCCCTCAGTCAAACCATCCAACCCATGCCAGCATGGAAATGGACATTAAATGATGAAGATGATGATGATGATGATAATGATGATGATGATGATATATATATATATATATATATATATATATATATATATGATGGGCTTCTTCCAGTCTATAACTACAAAATCCACTCACAAGGCTTTGGTTGACCTAAGGCTATAGTAGAAGACATTAACACAACGTGCCACACAGTGGGACTGAACCTGGAAACATGTGGTTGGGAAGCTAGATTCTTACCACACAGCCACTCCTGAGTTGATAGATAGACGGATGCATTTATTGTGTATATATTTATATGTTTGTCTGTGTACACATACATAAGTGTATGTTTGTGTACGCCCCCTCCCCCTCCCTCGCTCTCTGTTTTTATCAGTGAAGTGATCTTATTACAAAATCTCATTGTGATATACAATGTTGGCATATAGTCCAAATACATAAGGGATATTAACTATAAACATTTATGTAGAATACACTTTAAAGCATATAGAATCAGATGGAATCTCATTCTTTCTACATCATCTCACCTTTAACAAAGAGTGTGTACAGGTATGGTAAGGAAATGTGTTTCCAGCAGAGTTTTTTTTTTAATGATGTGAGTGGAATGGTAAAAAAGATTAAACAGAGTTGTTTGGTGAAGTAGCACTCAGAGAGAAAAAAAAAAAAGAAAAAAACATTGTCTGTGCGAATGAAGTTAGAAGAGCCAGGAAGAAATAGTGAAACAATGCACACATATGTGTTTATATACATACATATACATGCATGTATTTATATATGTATATGTATCTATTTACTTATCTAATAACATATGCATATATATTATATGTAAACAAACAGATATATATGTATGCATATATATATATATATATATATATATATATATATATATATATATATATATATATATATATATATATATATATATTTGTGTGTGTATGTATGTATGCATATATGGAGACATACACATATGCATGTGTATGTATGGATATATATATATATATATATATATATATATATATATCACAAAATGTGTGGAATACAAAAGGTATTTTAAGACTATATATTTATATAATTTATCTCATGCCTATTCTTTCCCATACCTATTCTTTCAATTAATTGACCTCTATAAATACCCCCCTTCCCCCCTTCAAATGCTACTTTCCCTGCAGACAATGAATCTCATTGATCATTTGACCAAGCTATTTCTACCTACCATTCTACTTTGGCTAAATTTGTGAATTATTTACTCTTACCTTTGCAATGGAGCAAACAACCCTGGGTAATTAGACCTAAGAAAAAACTAAAGAGTATTTTTAAGTGCTATGTAAGACATGCTAGGCTTTAGTTGGAAACATATGTAGTCCTGATTTACCTTTTCTATTCCTTATAGTCTTTGATTTATGTTCTCATAATTAACAATTTTTGTTACTAAACAATGTATAGTATAGTGACAATAATCTTATTGTAGTTTCTATCTGTTTCAATATGAGACGAAGTGTATACCATACACCACTTAATAAAGTTTGTTGGTTATGTATTACCCACTTTTTGTCCTCTATACAAGATCTGTACATATTTACTATTAACTTCCTGTACCAAGATCTTTACAGATTACGCTATATATGTATATAGACACATACATTTGTATGTATGTCATTATTCAGTTTATTTCAAAATTTCTTGCCAATAGAGAAAGAATCAGTTTCTAACCTAGATCCAAGGCTCTGTGATTGGAATTTCAACATCAACAACAGGGTATTTTTGTTTGTATGCATGCATGCATGTATGTATGTATGTATGTATGTATGTATGTATGTATGTGCAGATTTGTATGTATTCTCATGCATATAGTTACATATCTAGACATGCTCATATATATTTAAATGATAAACTTCTGGAAAGTTTAACAGGTTTTTACAGTTCCAGTGATGGATTGGAACTGTAGTCTTCGAATCAGTTTTCCCCCTTATAGCTTTGAGAAGCCTAATTTCTCAAGATTAGTATTTAGGCAGTGTGTTACATATCTCAGGGCCCCAATAATTACAGGTATAAACCTGAACTTGTAATCTGGATAGAATAACTGCAGATTTCTCAATAGTTCAGCATAGGTGTTCCCTTTTACATTGACCTTCAGCTTTATGTTAACATCCGCTGGGCAGCTACTTTCTACAACTCTGCACAGTTTCTCTTCTCTATCCCAAATCATTTTATCAGGTCTGTTGTGCTTACATTTTATTGAGGTCTTCACTGGTACATTCCACCAGTATTCCTTTTTATTATGAATGGCTATGGGCTCTTATTTCTTTGTCTCGGGATTATCCTGCTGACTGATTTCATTATAGAGTGTCCTAGCTACAACATAATGTCTCATCGGTAGATAATACCGTGATGACATTTTTGGACAACTGTTTATGATGTGGGTGATATCTCAGTGTGAACTCCACAAAGTCTGCATCGGTTGTCACATTTTACGGCTTTTCCTGCATCTTTATCCCTTTTGTGCATCAGGTACTTGGTTGATATTTCCTGTTCTTGGATTGCAAATGCACACCTTTCAAAGTTGGAGGTAATAATCTGGCTGTTGGTCCATGATAAACTGCTCTTCTTGAACTTTTTCCTCCTCTTTCCAAGCAAACCAAGAACAAAGCTACAAGATTTGGTGGTCTCACATCTAAAAGATAACTAATCGTTGAATAAACACAATAAAGATGTTATTTCATTTCCCTCACCTCAAGCAAATCAAAAATTTGAGTAAAATCAGGAAAACTTGCATCTCAATTTCCATTCAAGACCAGTTAATTCTTGTATCTTGAATAAGCCATTAATATCTGTAGAATAAGATGCTATGAAAGTTGATCCCTATATTCTAAGTTTCTCTATCAGTGAGTATCAGATAATTTATGTATGTATACATATTTAGTCTTCTCTTAAATGAATATATTGTTAAATATTTGCAAGCTTTGTTGTTGTTTATAAAACAAGTAGCCAGCCTAATCCATAATACACACCCATTAATGTATCATGCAACAATTAATACAAGAACCACAAGCATGAAAATCAACCAAACAACAACATTTTCAAAGATACCTGTAGCACCAAGGCCAAGCTAGTGGCCAAAATCAAGGAGGTGTACAAAAATCTTCCCAGGCATAGAGTGAGGAACACATGCACCCAGTTCCACAACTGATTTTTTTTTAATGTTTTTATAATAAAAAAAATAGTTTTATTTTTGGATGATTTATTGTTTTCTTTTCCTGTTATGTCAACTGTCAAATTTAGCCTAAACACTATGTATGTTGTATACTGTCAACTTAACGTGACAGTCCCCATAAAGGAATCATTCTACTGCTATTTAGCCCTAGGAAGCTGGACCTACAGGGCCGACAGGAAGCGGTCCAGCTTCCTAGGGCTAAATAGCAGTAGTATGATTCCCTTACTGAGACTGTCATGTTAAGTTGACAGTAAACAACTACTTTATCGTATCACCGCTGCTTAAGTCTCTCTGTGAGATTTAGAAATAGATCATTTCTAACTATGTATGTTGTATTTTGACTAAGAATTTTTGCCCAATGTGCTAATGGTTCTGCCAGTTCTCTGCCTTGATTTTTATGTTTATTGGCGATATTTCACATGCATTTACAATTCAAAATGACCACTTTTTGCTTTCACCATAGCCTTTCATCTTTTCTCAACTGAAGTGTCACCTCTTTGCCATCTTCCTGTAACTCCTTCACAGATTTCTCTTCATCCTCTTATTGATAATTTCAATGATTCCTGGCATAAACTGAAAGATTTCTTCCTGGGACTGTATTTGGTAAGATTATTTGAACCTCTTGACCCTTTTTCCTCACATCAAAAACAGATTCAACTGTTTTATCACCTCACAGTTATTATGCCAGCCATTTTCAATGCTACAATTTGTTTGTGCTTTGTATAAGCCACCATTTATAACCATTTTGGCATGTAAACCATTTGTATTAGACCTGAAGAGGGTAAACCAAAATTGCTATACAATTTTAAACTAAAATTGCACTACAAAATAGCACTTTGGCAAATGCTAATTTTTTCTCAAATAAAAAGTCCTTGGAAGCGTCTATTCATTTTGTCTTCAACAATGCTAAGAATTATTTTTTGGTGACTGTTGGTTATATCTTATACCAACTCCCTTTATTAATTATATTAATTCCCATTTGTAATGCTACTTTAATATGCAGTTTATTGCAGTGTCTATAGTGTAGGCTGTGAAGTGACCTGATTTGAGTTAGAGTTAGGAATACTTTGAAATTACAGAGTGATAATTCAGAAGGCCAAGATGTGTTACTGCCTCCTCGTGTCTACATAAGAATTGTTGTTCTTCATGAACTTCTGCTGGGGAATCAAATCTGTATAGTATTTTGGGAGTGATAAATATAATTTTATTTATCTGTTATTTTGGCATGATAAAAAGTGACAAATCCTCTGAAAGTGGAATCATATTTGTAAAACCTACAAGAATAGGTGCAAGCACTAATATTTATAAAACATGTGACATATTAATAAAAATCTATAAATGTACAACTATCCAGATATCTGAGTACCTTATTATTTTTTCTAATATATAATTCCTGTACATCACCTCCAACCCTTCCAATATATATATATATATATATATATATATATATATATATATATATATGTGTGTGTGTGTGTGTGTGTGTGTGTGTGTGTGTGTGTGTGTTTATATATATATTTTTTATATACCAAAAATTAGGCAAAAGAATATAGTATCTGTTAATAAACTTAGCAAAATACTCACAGTTGAGTTTTTGTATATATATATATATATATATATATATATATATATATATATATCGACTTTAAAGAGAGCTCAAAACTGATTCATTGAAAATACTTTATTATAATAATAATAATGATGAAAATGACCTATGAACATTTCGATGCAATACCCAGATTGATTCGTGCATATTATAAAATATTATAAAATATTATAAAATATGGGATACCACATCTCATCGGGGCCTTATTATTATTATTATCACTATTAGTAATATGCAGACAATAAAAATGGAAAACATTCAAATCCAATTTTCATAGTTGACCCATGAAAATATGCAAAACAGGATGAAAAGGTATGAGATGATATACAACCGTTCATCCTAAAGGATATCACACCAGTATTACTTGGGCTAACAATGACAGATCAATGTTAATTTTATACCAGTGCTTTTTTAAAGATCATTGCTACATTTGATCATACACATTGGATTCGAATCACGTGGGAGTCCAAGTCGAGTTCCTCCCTGCTTACACCGCCTCCCACGTCCAGCATATGGATCAAAGCATGATCCATGCCTTCAAGGCACTTTACACTCAGAACTCTCTCCAACACCTTGTGGACGCAATGGATCAGACGAGAATTTCAAGTTAAAGGAATACTGGCATAACTTCACGATCGCAACGTACCTGTCAATCATCCACGCTGCTTTTAAAGACATGAAAAAGGAAACCCACATCGCATGCTGGAAGAAGGTGTGGCCAGAGAGTGTCCAGGACTACGACGGCTTCTCACCTGAAGATATTCAGCACGAGGCTATCAACAATGCGGCGAAACTGGCAAAGGTACTTGGAGGCAGAGGTTTTGACAACATCATGCAAGATGAGGTCAACAATCTCATCGAATGTCTACTCTGAAATGGTGACAGACAAAGATTTGTTGGAGTTAACTAAGTCTGCCAGCGAAGAGGAGGAGGAAGCGCCAGAACCAGAGGAAGAGGTGGATGAAGTGGGCCTGGCAATCTGACATATGTCTGACCTTTTAAGGAGAGCAGAGGAATTGCAAGATAAGGTGGAAGCATAGGACCCCTATACGATTCGGTCTCTCCAATTCAAAAATGCCATCGATGCTGCCATACCGACATATAAAACTCTCCTTACCACCATGAAGAAACAACGACAGCAACTTACCATCCTCAATCCCACCAAGAAAGCTTTTCATGAAGATACGACAACCTCTAAAACACCTGAGGAAGAAGTATCACTTGAAGAGCTTTAAATCTTCTATGCTGTGCAGTCATTAACTTTATTATTTTCATCATCATCATCATCTTAAATCAAAATGGTGAATAGCAGTACATTTTACTTTATTTTTATTAAATTATTATTAAATATATATATATATATATATATATATATATATATATATATATATATATATATATATATATACATACATATATATACATATTGTTGTTGTTGTTTGTTCCTTGTCGAGCCATGCCTGGCTCATAAGGGCCAGTTTCCTGGTTTCATTGGTGTATAGGTTCCCCATCTGAACAGGACGCTGGTCTGTCGCAGGTAAGCTGCTAGATTCTGGGGGAAAGAGTGAGAGAAAGTTGTGGCGAAAGAGTCACCATTACCTTCTGCTGGAGGAGCATGAAGCTTAGGTGTTTCACTCATAAACACACATATCACCCAGTCTGAGATTGAACCTGTGATCCCATGACCATGAGTCCACTGCTCTAACCACTTGGCTATGTGCCTCCATATATACATATATATATATATTTATAATATTTTATGTTATATTTTGACATTTAAAGGCATTTTTATGGACCGCATCAAATATTTGCGGTTTTGCACTATTCATGGATGCTCTAGGAACGTAACCCTCGTGAATATCGGGGGATTTCTATATATATGTATATGTGTGTATATATATGCATATATGTATATGTATATATTTGTATGTATTTATATATATATATATATGTATATGTGTATGTATGTATAGATATATATGTCTATATGTATGTGTATATTTATATATATATTACTGGATAGATACTATCCCTTCGTGGGTTGAACGCCCAACCCCTAACTCTCTCACGTTATATATATATATATATATATATATATATATATATGTATATTTATATAAAGGGCATTATTACAGAAAAATAATAATGCCACACAGTGGACTTCTCAAAATAACCACATTTAGTACCTAATGCGAGGAAAAACAACCAACAGAAGACGACCAACTTTCTTTTAAATAAACTTAACTGTGTATCGACCGATTTCGCGATTACTAGAATGAATCTAGATTTCGTTCATCAGCACAGTATTGTCCCAAAAATATATATAAATAAACAGAATTCTCACCTCACCAAAAACGAACACACTACGTATCTGACAGAGTAAAGGGAATGAAGTTTATCTGTATATATCTTCATCAAAGAAGTGGGAAATACTTCCGGGTTGTTTTAGGGTACCCATGTGGAGACAGGAATAAAAAATTCAACATTGAATATATTCCATGTATATATTTGATAAATAAATTCAAAAAGGGATAAAACTATTTTACAAGAATTTTATCAAGAAGCCAGTTTATTTATATATATTTTTGGGACAATACTGTGCTGATGAACGAAATCTAGATTCATTCTAGTAATCGCGAAATCGGTCGATACACAGTTAAGTTTCTTTAAAAGAAAGTTGGTCATCTTCTGTTGGTTGTTTTCCTCGCATTAGGTACTAAATGTGATTATTTTGAGAAGTCCACTGTGTGGCGTTATTATTTTTCTGTAATAATGCCCTTTATATAAATATATATATATGTACATATGTATATATATATATATATATATATATATATATATATATATATATATACGCATATATATGTACATTATATGTATATATGTGTATATATATGTGTTTGGAGGGTATGAATTATATTCTTCATTACTGAATTATTTAATAGCGTGGAAAGCGGACATTAAACGATGATGATGATGATGATGATGATATATATATGTATGTATATAATTTAGAGAAAAATCACTATTAAATAATTCAGTAATGAAGAATATAATTCATACACTCCAGAAAATAAATATATCATAAACAGCTTATTCTAAAAATAGAATAAAGTACATAAAAAAATAACTAGTAAATGGTATATAAACATCTATGTATATGTATATATATATATATATATATATATATATATATATATATATATATATATATATATATATATATATATATATATATATACATATACATAGATGTTTATATATGTATATATATAGACATATATGCTATAGCCTCTGGATGACCAATGCCTTGTAAGTGGATTTTGTACAGAGAAACTGAAAGAAGACTGTCGTATATATGTGTATATTTGTGTGTGTGTGTGTGTGTGTGTGTGTGTGTGTGTGTGTGTGTGTGTGTGTCTGTGTTTGTATCCCAACATAACTTGACAACTGATGTTGCTGTGTTTATGTCCCCGCAACCTATTAGTTTGGCAAAAGACACCCATAGAATAAGTACTAGGCTTACAAAGAATAAATCCTGGGGTTGATTTGTTCGAATAAAGGCAGTGCTCCAGCATGACTGCAGTCACATGACTGAAACTAGTAAAACAATAAAAAAACCATGCCAGTTTAACCCAAAGCTTTGCTGGGTATCTCTGCTAGTTTTTATATATCTCTCTCTCTCTCTATATATATATATATACATATATATATAATCTAAATAATGAGGGTGATATATTGATTATACATATATTTATGTATGTATATATATATATATATATATATATATATATATATATATATATGTATGAAGAATAAAATGTTTTGAATGGCACATCAATGCACTGTTGTTGTTGGCACTCCATCGCTTACGACGTCGAGGGTTCCGATCAACAGAACAGCCTGCTCGTGAAATTAACGTGCAAGTGGCTGAGCACTCCACAGACACATGTACCCTTAACTTAGTTCTCGGGGATATTCAGCGTGACACAGTGTGACAAGGCTGACCCTTTGAATTACAGGCACAACAGAAACAGGAAGTAAGAGTGAGAGAAAGTTGTGGTGAAAGAGTACAGCAGGGTTCGCCACCATCCCCTGCTGGAGCCTCGTGGAGCTTTAGGTGTTTTCGTTCAATAAACACTCACAACGCTCTGTCTGGGAATAGAAACCGCGATCCTATGACCGCAAGTCCGCTGCCCTAACCACTGGGCCATTGCGCCTCCACACATCAATGCACTATAATACAAACAATGGGCGATAACCTGTTGTAATTTAGTCATCCTTAGTCTGATGATATTTTGGAATAAAATTCCTTCTTCAGATAGATGGAGTCGCTGCTATAACCGATTATAGCAACGACTCCATCTAAGAATATCTGAAGAAGGAATTGTATTCCAAAATATCATCGGCCTATAGTTAACTAAATTACAACAGGTATATAGTCCATATTTTGTATTATAGTGCATTGTTGTACCATTCAAAACATTTTATTCTTTACAAACAATACACAATGCTTCAAGCGAACTACAATACTCTACTATATATATATATATAATACACATACATACACATATATATGTTACTCACCTATAGTGAAATCTGCACTTCAGGAATATTTGGAAAGTATCTTTATATAAAGTACATGTTATATTGTGCTATCTGCATACGCTACATGAATATCAGCTGGAAAAAAATTCTATGTACAGTTTAATAACCTAACACTGTCTGAGTATGCAAATAAGTTCATCCTAGCAAGGTACCTCAATTCAAGTACCTAATTCAACTGAATCTAAATTACATTTATATAAGTATGTGTGTGTGGGGGGGGGGGAGTGAGAGAGAGAGAGAAAGAGAGAGAGAGAGGGAGGGACAGACAGACAGAAAAATGGATGGATGGATGGATAGATAGATATATAGAGAGATAGCTAAAGTAGAAGGATACATTTATTCATATGTACATATGTTAACGTTTATATATGTATGTGTGTATGTATGCATGTATGTATGTATGTATGTATGTATGTATGTACGTGTGTGTGTGTATGTATGTAAGTATCTATGTATGTATGTATCTATGTATGTATGTATCTATGTATGGATGTATCTATGTATGTATGTATCTATGTATGTATGCTGGTGTGTGTGAGTGGAAGAGAAAAGAATGCATGCAGAAATTCATAAAATGACAAATCCTTGGTGAACGGAAGTTATAAACATATATTCATACCTAGAAACAGCTGAGAAAAAGGTGTCGAGGGTGGAGGGATGCAAGGGTGGAAGCATAGAGTGTCAGTGACAGCTTAGATACATATGCACAGCAAGCATATATAGATACATACATACATACATACATACATACATACATACATACATAATGAGGCATACACACACATACATATATGCATATACATGTATGAATCTATATGTGTGTGTGTGTATGTATATATATATATATATATATATATGTGTGTGTGTGTGTGTGTTGCCATCCGGTTTCACCAGTCCTCAGTCATATCGTCCAACCCATGCTAGCATGGAAAGCAGATGTTAAACGATGATGATGATGATGATGATGATATGTATATGTATATCTACTTTTTAGGAAGTTAAAAGTTAGAGCTGGTCATACAGAGACCATTGTTTCTGAACCTATAAAGTGCTTAGCAGTATAGGTTACTCATCAGAGCTAAAAGGCTATATATATATATATATATATATATATATATATATATATATATGATGGCTGTCCACTCGTGACTGAGGAAGACCTTGACTAATCTTCAGGAACATTGTACGCTCTAGGACTAACTTATATTTTGCATTTGCAGCTCCGTTAGTGGCTAATGAGCCCTGCTCTTGACAAGCATACATGGCTGCAAGCATTGCAAACCAAGCTTCCCCCGTTCACCACACCAACAGTGCACTTTCAAACAGCACGCTTAAGTTTTTCATGCAGAATACATGCTCTCTCAAAGGTGTTGACACCCTCCTTAACCTGCATCCTCCATCTGTGGTGATGACAGGCATTGCTCTCCCAGTCAGTTTCCTATGTATCACATACATACATACATACAAATATATATATATATATGTATATATATATATATATATATATATATATATATATATATACATATATATATATATATATATATATATATATATATATATATATATATATATATATATATATATATA
>NC_142944.1:45374023-45404023 GCF_046866305.1 Octopus bimaculoides | reverse complement strand
TAAATCTAAAATATACTCTCATTCATTTTCTACTTTTGGGGTCGATTGAATAAGTACCAGTTACGCACTGGTGTCAATGTTATCGACTTAATCCCTTTGTCTGTCCTTGTTTGTCCCCTCTATGTTTAGCCCCTTGTGGGCAATAAAGAAATAAGAAACGTTAGCATGCCGGGCAAAATGCTTGGCGGTATTTCATGTCATTATGATCTGAGTACAAATTCTGCCAAGGTCAACTTTACCTTTCATCCTTTAGAGGTCGATAAATTGAGTACCAGTCGCATACTGGGGTTGCTTTAATTGATTGGCCTCCTCCCCCCAAATTTCGGGCCTTATGCCTAGAGTAGAAAAAAAAGAAAAAGAAAAATACTCCTCCAATACTGTTCTGACCTTGTCTACAGAAGTCATATTTTTTCCATCCAAATGATTTTGAAGACTGCAGAATAAATGATAATTAGATGAGGCAATGCCTGGTGAATATAGTGGGTGGGGCATCGTTTCCCATTCAAAGTGCTCCAGCCTTTAGAATGTCATAATTGCTGTATGTGGCTGAGCATTATCCTGATGGAAGAACGCCTTTCATCTTGAAACCAAAGATGGTCATTTTCCAATGGCATGCAGGTGTTGATGCATGGTTGAATGACCAAATTCAAGCTTCTCTGCCAGTTCCTCAAGAGTTACAATGGGATTTTGTTCCACCAGGGTTTGCAGGACGTCCTCGTTGAGCTCTACAGATCTTCCAGGATGAGGATCATCTTCAAGGCTGTAGTTTCTGGTTCAGAATTTCTGGAACCCACCATTTACACTGGCTTACACTTATTTTCCAATCCTTATCATCATCATCGTTTAACGTCCGCTTTCCATGCTAGCATGGGTTGGACGATTTGACTGAGGACTGGTGAAACCGGATGGCAACACCAGGCTCCAATCTAAATTTGGCAGAGTTTCTACAGCTGGATGCCCTTCCTAACGCCTTATATACTGCATTAATATTCTTCACACTTTCTATTGTGTTGTTGCCTTTATTGAACTCATAAAGCAAAATATGCCGAAGATGCTCCTTTGTCACTTCCATTATAGCTTTAAAACAATAACTGTTAAAATCAAACTGCACTCTTCAAAACTTGCACTAAGAATAATCACAAGGTAAAATTACTACCTGTTTTATAGCAAGTTGATACAGGTAGTTTATACCTTCCCCCTCTGACTTTTATTTCATGTAACTGAAACACAATGCATTATTTATAGGATGACCCAATATATGTGTATATATATATATATATATATATATATTTATATATATGTATGTATGTATATATATATATATATATATATATATATATATATATATATATATATATATATATATATATAAATGTGAATGTATATATATATATATATATATATATATATATATATATATGTATATATACACTCACACATTTACATATATATATATATGTGTGTGTGTTTATCTAAAATAGAGACCTCCATGTAATCAACTTGATCAATCCTCCATGTGACCGACTCAAAAATTTGTTAAGATATTTTCCTATTTTCCTATTTTTCTTAGCATAAAACCAAATGCTAGTCTTAATTCACATATAAAGAGATTCTATCCACCAATGCAATGATCAGCACTAATTTTTACCATTTGACATTTGCGTATATACATATGCATATATAATCATGTGTGTGTGTGTGTGTGTGTGTGTGTGTGTGTGTGTGCGTGTGCACGTAAGAAAAATAAGAAAATAGAGATAAATCGATTAATTATATTTGTTAATTACAAAAAAAGACATAATCTGACAGCTGTTTCAATTCAGACATTATATATATCCTTCGATTTTGTTTGCAAGATTCTTTATGTGAATTTGTGTGTTGAAGCATATTTTATTGTGTCTGGGGAAAGTCATTCTCTTTTAATGCCTTATTATTTAACACACACACTGGTTAAGTTTTCATTCATTTACTAATTTATTTTTTCTAAAATTTTCATTGCGTCTTGCAGCCTTTACAATCGTCATGACTCTGTCTATTATCAGAGCTGCATTCTTTTTGTTTGTTTGTGTGTATGTGTGTGCATCAGTATGCATGTGTATACATATATGTATGAATGTATGCATGTATGTATGTGTATGTATGCTTGTATGTGTGTGTGTGTATGCATATATATTCTGATTATATGTCTGTGCACACGTTTGAATGTGGTGTGTGCCAGAGGGTTTGAAAATCCAATGGGGGTCTTAAAAGACATGTTAGGATCCACAATGAGCAGAACTTACTTGCAGGTATTGGTAGTGCAAATCAGAGGTGCAATCTGTGTGGTTTAAAAAGCCACATCAAACGCCATGAAAGGGCTAAGGTGTAGGTGCAGGAGGTAGTCAAACTCTGTTTAAGGAGTAGACAACCACCACCACCATATATATGTATGTATGCATGTGTGTATGCTAGTATGTATGTATGTATTCTGCATATTCATGTGTTTGTGTGTTCATGTTTGTGAGTTTGCATGTGTGTGTGTGTATGTGTGTGTGTGTGTGTTTGTATGCATGTGTGTGAATTTGTGCATGTGTATGTGTGTGCTTATCTGTCCATATTACCTATGTACCTATCTATCTATTTATCTATCTGTTTACTTACATATCCATTTACCTACACACACACACATGCATGCATGCATGCACATACACACATACATGCACCCACACACATACATATATATACGTCTACTTAACAGCCTACTAACGACTCTACCTGTGTATATATAAACTTCAGGTATAGGGGTATGACTACCTTCTACGTATATTTCCTAATTAGTAGTGAGGATGTTTCATTTATGAGGGAGTACTCTTGTATTTGTCTGAGTGTTGGGTCCTTAGGGCGCTTGGATAAGACGTGGGTGTCAAGTTGACTCAGCATACCTCTATGCTGGTCTTTGTCATGTTGGTAGAGTATGGAGGATTGTTTTTTGACGTCATATTGTCACAAATGTTCAGGTAGAGTTGTTAGTAGGCTGTTATGTAGACGTGTGTGTGTGTGTGTGTGTGTAGGTAAATGGATATGTAAGTAAACAGATAGATAAATAGATAGATAGGTACACAGGTAATATGGACAGACAAGCACACACACAAATGAAGAGTGAAACACATAACCATATATACAATTGTACACTTCATACACTCACGCAAGGACACATATGGAGACACACATCCATACATAATAGACGCACATACATAGTCACACAAACCCATACACTTAGACACACTCAGACATACACACACAAGAAGACAGATGTAAACACACACATACACATACACACACACACACACACACACACACACACACACACACACACACACACAAACACACAGACATGAACACACAAACACATTAATATGCAGAAACATACATACAAGCATACACATATGCATACATATATATATGCATGCACACACATACATACATGCACACACATACAAACATACATACATACATACATACATACATACATACATACATACATACATGATGATGGCCGTCCACTCATGACCGAGGAAGACCATTGCTGACCTTCGGGAACATTGTGCGCTCTAGGACTAACTTATATTTTGCATTTGCAGCTCCGTTGGTGGCTAATGAGCCCTGCTCTTGACAAGCATACACGACTGCAAACATTGCAGACCAAGCTTTCCCCATGCACTTTCGTGCAGCTCGCTTAAGTTCTTCATGCTGGATATGTGCTCTCTCAAAAGTGTCGATCCCCTGCTTAACCTGTGTGGTAACGACAGAGGTATTGCTCTACTCTAAGCTGCTGGCAAAGTTCTGGCAAATATTTTTCTTACCCGTCTGAATGGGTGTCTCGTAAATGATGTCCTATCTGAATCTCAATGTGGCTTCCAATCTGGTAGAGGGACAATGGATATGATTTTCACAGCAAGACAGATGCAGGAGAAGTGCTAAGAGTAGAATATGGATCTTGTCCAGGTATTCATTGATTTAACAAAGGCCTTTGATATATATATATATATATATATATATATATATATATATATATATATATATATATATATATATATATATATATATATATATATATATATACATATATATATAAATATATATATATATATATATATACATATACACATGTAAAACAGAGATAGTTTTAAAGAAAATCACATCTTTAATTGTAGAATTCACCTTACAAAGTCAACAATAGTTTTTGTGGTGTTGACGTATATATTAATATTTCTGAAAACACATGTTAACGCAACATTTTCAAGGTTATCCGAAATTTGTCAAATTCTAAGTGACTCTATGTATATAAATATATGCATAAATATGCACACACACACATGTACAAGCACACATATATGTATATATATGCACAATTAAGTAAATATGTTTACGTATATGGGTAAGTGTATGTGTGTCTGCATTTTGTACATGCATATACTTACACATACATGTATTTTTCCATTCGTCAATGTTTTCCATTTGTCAATGTTTTCCATTTGTCAATGTTTTCCATCCAATTACTTTAAAAGTTTTTAGTACTTTATACAGAAGTACACAACTATGTATATACATCATCATGATCATCACCACCACCACCACCAACAACAACAACAACACCAACACAACCACCACCACCACCACTACCACCAACACAACCACCACCATCTTCATTATTTAACACCCTCCTTCCATGCTGGTATGGCTTGGATGTTTTGACAGGAGCTGGCTAGCTGAAGATTGCATCAAGATTGCATTAAGGTAGCAAACTGACAGAATTGTTAGCACGCTGAGCAAAATGCTTAGCTGTATTTCGTCTGTCTTTACGTTCTGAGTTCAAATTCCACCGAGGTTGACTTTGTCTTTCATCCTTTCGGGGTCGATAAATTAAGTACCAGTTACGCACTGGGGTCGATGCAATCGACTTAATCCCTTTGTCTGTCCTTGTTTGTCCCCTCTATGTTTAGCCCCTTGTGGGCAATAAAGAAATAAGATTGCATCAAGATCTACTATCTACTTTGGCATTGTTTTTATGCTTGGAAGCCTTTTGAAACACTAACCCCTTAACAGGGTGTAAAGGGTGCTTTTTACAGGGCACCAGCAGCAGTGAGGTCGCCAGGTAACTAGCAGGTAAAGAAAGGAAAAAAAAAACCAAGGAGGCAGGAAAAGAAAAAAAGAAAAAGCATCCTTGACTAAATAGTGGGAGTTTAGAATTTGAGAACAGGAAAAAGGGCCATGGTTCTATGCCAGGAGTTGAGATGCTAAAGTGCAATGGAAGAACAAGCCCGGGTGTGTTGCTACAAAGATACAAGGCTATCCAGAAATATAGAAGGGTGAGAGGGAGCAATTGGAAAGCTGGAAAGAAGACAGAAGTGGTGGTGGAATGCTGGAGCACTTCACAATACATAGGCCCACAGGAAAGGTGGATATACATCTTGTGATACGAGATGCTCACCCTCTCTTACAACTATCGTCTGGAGATCTCAGACTAGTTCTTGATAAGAATGTTTTCTGTTTTGTATTTAAGCCAATTGCTCAAATGATATAATTCTGACAATATAAAGAGAACTAGATAAATATGACAGTACTGTAAAATGCATTATAAAACTAAGTGTATTCTATATCTCAAAACACACACACCCAGCCTTTAGACATTGTGAACATTCAACAGAAAGAGAATTCCAATAAGAGCAATGTCTTATAAAAGTTCTCAATGTCAAGAAAGCAGCCATAGCATGAAAGTCGTTGATTTATGCCAAGTATGATTGTTTCTTTCTGTTTTTTAACCAAAACAATAATGAATTATTTTTGGCACTTCTTCTAATTACTAATTTTAAGAAGCACATTATGCTTGGAGTGACTCCAGTCAAACTGTGGGTTGTACTTGACTGTCATCAAGGTTTTTATAATTGAATAGACTCCAAATAGGCTGGCATTGGTCAGTGTTAGCATGACTTATGACATTATGTGGTTAAATTGGTAAAAGGGGTGCTATGGACTTAGCATGAGGAGTGGATAATCCATTTTGGATAGTATCCTTCTTCAGGGAAAAGTTGAAAGGTGAGAAATTAATAACAGCACAGTTTACATAATTTGAGTTAAAAACTGGCTGCAGCTGATGAGAACACAAGACCATGGAGGTTTTATATGTCAACAAGAAGAGGTAGGAGAACCAGTGTAAGAAGGAAGAAGGAAAAGAGTAATGGAATGAGGAGAAACAAGCAAAGTCAAGAGTGAGATGAAGGGAAAAGATGAGGAGAGAGGGGAGTTGAAGGATAACACAAGTTTAGTGGACTAGCAGATCAACACCAGCCTCTTTGGATACTATTTGACCAAAAATATAATGATCAAACAGACTTCAAAAAGGCCAGTGTTGGTCTGCATTGACAAGGCTAATGTTATGTAGAAAAATCAATAAAAAGAGTACAGTGAACTTACCATGAGGAGGGGAAAATCCAATGTTTCAGACAGTGTCCTTCCTTGTGAACTGTTGAAAGCAGAGAAATTAACGAGACAGTAGAATTTCACATGCTCTTGAGTTGCAACAAGTTCATGGTGCCTATTCTAGAAAGGATTAATGTTCTGTTTAAACTGTTACAGATCAATGCCTAGTACTTATTCTATCGGTCTCTTTTGCCGAACCGCTAAGTTACGGGGACCTAAACACACCACCATTGGTTGTCAAGTGATGTTGGGGGGACAAACACACACACACAAACACACACACACACACACACACACACACACACACACACACATATATACGTATATACGATGGGCTTCTTTCAGTTTCTGTCTACCAAATCCACTCACAAGGCTTTGGTTGGCCTGAGGCTATTGTAGAAGACACTTGCCCAAGGTACCACGCAGTGGCAATGAACCTGAAACCATGTGGTTCGTAAGCAAGCTACTTACCATACAGCCACTCCTGCACCTATTTCATAAGTTTCTGTAGCATTTTTGCTCAATTTAGCATAAAACTTTATTGCATAGCAAATTTCCATATTGTCATCATGTTCCGACTACATTCCACAAATTAATCAGCTGTAACAAGCAGTGTGTAGTAGAACGTGTTCAAAGCATTGTTATATTCATCGCCTTCAATCTGGAATAACAAAAGTTAGTAGGTTAGCTTATTAGATGCATAGTAACAATATATTAAAATTAAAATAATCTAGAATAGTTATAACTACCTCTCCTAAAAAGTCTCAAAATTTCTGGATTGCACCTTGTGCTAAACACAACTGAAATTTCCTTGGATGTTGAGCCAGACACAGTTGGAAAATGTTAACAGTGTTAAAATTCCTTCATGCATGAATGAAAAAAAGAAACAGAATGAATCAAAGTGATGACTATTTGTTTCAAAAATGTTCTGTCTTGGACTATAAAGCCAGGTACACTTATTTGAATAATGACAGTAAATAAATAAATGAATAAATAAATGTTTTATTCAGCATTTATTGAAACATTCCTGTGAATTTTTTCAGTGACTTTATTTTTCATGTAACCTAGCTTTATTTTCTTGTGATTTTTCCTGTGACAGCTTTTTTAGAGATTGTTTCAAAATTTGTCCCATTTAAAATATTGACTCAACTATTCTTTCTAAGATCTCTTATGGAGCAAAGTCAAATGTGATTAAAAATGCTAATCCTAACATTAAAACAGAAACAGCATTAAATAGTACACAAAGGAGAAAGTTAAATTAATAATTTCAAACCTCGAGAAACAGCAAAACAGGAGTGGTTGTGTAGCAGCTGTATTACAAAAGAAACAGAATCATTTTATTTCCCATGCTTGTTATGTCATGTATTTAGCAAAAGTTTTGAGAACAATAACAGGAGATTGACATCTAAATATCTGGTGAGCTGGTGGAATTGTTAGCCTACTGGACAAAATATCTAACAGCATTTTGCCTGTCTTTACATTCTAAGTTCAAATTCTTCTGTGGTTGACTTTGTCTTTCATCCTTTCAGGATTGATAAAATAAGTAACGGTCATATAAATGGGTCGATGAAAGCAACTAGTCCTCTCATCCAAAATTTACAGTCTTTTGCCTGTGATAGAAAAGATCGTCAACATCGTCATTATCATCACTGTTGTCATTGTTGTTGCTGCCATTGTCATCGCTATTGCTGTCGTCATCATTTTGGTTGTCATCATTGTCTTCGTTGTTGTCATTGTCATTATAATTATGTGTTTTACTTTCCTTTCAATTTTGTTTCCGTTTCTTGTTGTCTTCCCAACACCTAGGGCAAAGAAACTCACTGTATACATTGATAAGCCATTAAAATAAACACACCAGACACTGTATATATTGATAGGTCACTAAAGTAAATACACCAGATTGTTCATTTTCAAAATCAAATGAAGTTATGAAAAAATATTATTTACATGGACGGTTATTGTTCTTGCAGCAACAATGATCTTATCAATACATGTGCCGTTGCCAGTTTAAACAATCTTTTGCACTTCTTGCAGGGATGATAAGTCAGGAATCATTCTCAAATAATTTGCAGTTCCATTTTTGATCATTCCATGTGTTCTTACAATCACTGGTGTTGTAACCACCTTGAGATGTCGCATGTTTTTTCAATTTCAAGAGCAAATCTTTTATATTTTCTGAGTTTGTCAAATTCTGTTGCTGAGACATTATGACCCCAAGAAATACGCATGTTGATCAATAGACAGACTTTACCATACTGGTCTTTTCCAACTTATATTCAATATATTAGCTTTGATGGTTTTGTCTCTATGCACTGGAAAGCTTCAAAGAATTGTTATACTTTCTCCCTCAGGGTGCTGCTTATACCATTTGTCAACAATTTTGATTTTAGTGGCTGTGTGGTAAGTAGCTTGCTTACCAACCACATGATTCCGGGTTCATCCCCACTGCATGGCACCTTGGGCAAGTGTCTTCTACTATAGCCTCGGGCCGACCAAAAGCCTTGTGAGTGGATTTGGTAGATGGAAACTGAAAGAAGCTCATCGTATATATATATGTGTGTGTGTGTGTGTGTGTGTCTGTGTTTGTCCCCCCAGCATCGCTTGACAACCGATGGTGGTGTGTTTACATCCCTGTAACTTAGTGGTTTGGCAAAAGAAGACCAATAGAATAAGTACTAGGCTTACAAAGAATAAGTCCTGGGGTTGATTTGCTCGACTAAATGGCGATGCTCCAGCATGGCCACAGTCAAATGACTGAAACAAGTAAAAGAGTAAAAGAGCATATTAACCAGTGTAGATATTGGCCAATTCTGTAATGTCTTGATTTATACTCTTCTGGTGCTAAAACCTATCATCCAGAAATTAAGAGGTCCACTGTTTCGATCTCATCATTGTAGAATCAGCACTTTGGACCTATTTCACTTTTCATCACATTGGTTTGGCAGCTCTGGATTAATAAGTTTCATTTTGTACCTTTAGCTCTGAGCTTTGTAGTCACTGATAGGTATGCTTCTGGTCAACATTAACTTTTTTGCCACGGGTCACGTATTTGCTATATGTCAAACACCATTAATGGCACATTGTTAAGAGTCATATATTATTATTACTAGCTTAAAAGCCGCATGATAGGATGGCTTTTAGGCTAGCTCCTGTGGAGGGCTCTTCATTGGGCTTTGGGCTCAACAATGACACTACAGGCATTCAGTACATATTAAATTTTTATTAAACTTAAGCAATATTTTTCAAGCAATGAACAATTTTCATCAAAACAATGATATAATTTGTCAACTTGGAACTTATTGCAAAGCTGCATGATAAACATTTTTTGTCTTCCCATTCAGGAGTCAGTACAGTATGTTTTCTTTCTAACTTCTTTCTTTCTCTCTCTCTCTTTCTGTTGATTGTTTTCAACCATCACCAGTACCACCATCATTGCTACCACAACTGCCATACACACCCCATTCAGACTTCTGATGCTACCGCCCTCAATACCTTTGACTTCGCTGCCTTCCCCTCCACCACCATCACCACTGTCTTTCACATTGCTTACTATCACCGTCGGATCTGCCTCTATCACAAATACAGCTCATACTATTATTATCACCCCATTACCATCACAACCGTCAGTCTACTACTTCCCTCACCATCCCTGTGCCTATTATTACTCTCACCCAATATGAGGAATAGTAGAAGTGTAATTGAGTAGTGAGAGAGAGAGCGTCAACGTGTGACACACTGACACACAGAAAATCGTTTTGGCATTTATTATTATAGATTATTGTTGTTGTTGTTAAGGCAGTGAGCTGGCAGGCTGTTAGCATACTGGGCAAGATGTTTAGCAGCATTTCATCCATTTGCATGATCTGAGTTCAAATTCCACTGAGGTTGCCTTTGCCTTTTATTCTTTCAAGACCATACTTCTCACACAATCTCCAGTGATCATACCTAGCTTCGTTAGCATGCCTCCATTTGTATTCCTTTTAAGCCAATTTACTACACTCCCTCGCAGTATGTAACGGTTTCGTTTTTGATGCCACATACCCAACAAAGAGGTGATCCAATACTCTATCTATTTGGAACTTGATGTAATTAGTTCTCAATTATTATTATTATTATTATTATTATTATTATTATTATTATTATTATTATTATTATTATTATTATTATTATTATTATCATCATCATCATTGTTGTTGTTACTGTTATTTTACTTCTCAGAACGTTCAGTCTTGTTTGTTCTGCCAGATTCTGTGAGAACGAACAGCAGCCTATTGACAGACGTCTCACAAGGTCTCTTTCCGCACATTATAAGCTTTAATACTTGGTTGTTAATTATCATGGGAGACATTCAACATCCAAGTACCAATCTCCAAATCCTAGCTGTCCGCAACAGAGCAGTTTTTTGGGGGCTTGCTCTGCTCTTATGAATGGGTCACCCTTCATTATCAGTGGGTCTACTCAAAAAATAACATTCCATTCATTGTCTTAGTCCATTTAATTCTAGCAGCCATATAATGATGACTGGGACTGGGCTGTTCACCCCCAGGACACCTGCCGAGGTCCTCATTTATACCATTGTTTGTGTTAATTCTCTTAATAATTCCTTTCGTGCAGAGGAAAGTGTTGATGAGGTGTAACAACCACCAGTATTTTTATTGAGACACCATCTCTAGAGGGGTTTGTCTAAAACGATTCAAAGAGGCCCTTTTCCTTTAGAAGTGTAAGTATGTTATCCTGCATTGGACACTAAACCCAGTATCTAGTGCTCCACAACTGGTGATTATTATTATTATTATTATTATTATTATTATTATTATTATTATTATTATCATTATTATTGTTGTTGTTGTTGTTGTTGTTGTTGTTGTTGTTGTTGTTGTTGTTGTTGTTGTTGTTATCAAGGCAGCAAGCTGGCTGAATTGTTAGCAAGCAGGGCAAAATACCGAGGTGTTTTGTCCATCATCATATTCTGAGTTCACATTCTGCCAAGGTTGACTTTGCCTTTCATCCTTTCACGGTTGATGAAATAAAAACTAGTTAAGTACTGTAGTCAATGTAACTGACTAGTCCTCTACCCAACAAATTTCAGGCCCTGTGCCTATAGCAGAAAAAATTAGTATCATTATTATTATTAAGCCCTCAGCCAGCTGGACACTGATAAGTGGAATGTCCACTTTAGCTTTCTATAGAGGATTAGTGGAGAGAAAGTGCAATGACATTCTTGGGGAGACTTTTGGCATTGAAGAAAGTCAGCTAGCTGCTTTTTTCCAGAGAACTTTCAGCTCAGGACCAATGGATTGTCATTCGTCGTTTAAGTCCGCTTTCCATGCTAGCATTTGTTGGAAGATTTGACTGAGGATTGGCGAACCAGATGGCTGCACCAGGCTCCAATCTGATCTGGCAGAGTTTCTACAGCTGGATGCCCTTCCAAACGCCAACCACTCTGAGAGTGTAGTGGGTGCTTTTATGTGCCACCGGCACGAGGGCCAGTCAGGCGGTACTGGCAACAGCCACGCTCAAAATGGCATTGTTGACTTGTGGGTTTACGATGTACACTTGCTGTTGCATGTGAGATGGATCTGGCTTTCAACTGAATCCATTGTGAAGACTGCCTCATTGCATTCCATTAACTGGGAAGAGCAGGCTGTGTTTATATGTCTGATGGCCATGATAAAAGAGATTATGTGGTGGATGAGACTAAAGGGGCTGAAGACAAACATTTTTTTTCTTTGGCCAATCCCTGATCAACTTCTTCGAGTTTCACTTGAAGAGGAGAATAAGGGTAGAAAGGGAAGTGTTGCCTTCTATCCAGTTTGCTGAAAGGTGGGTGAAAGGTTTGAGTGAACAGGCCAGTACTGACCATATACTTGTAATTAGAGAAAAGGAAAGGGAAAAAGGCATCTGCCCCAAAAGTCAGGGCACCCATGGTTTTTATGAGATTTTTCCATGAGTAGCTCTTGAATGTCTTCTCCCTATTGAGGATTACACAATGTTGAAACTTCTTTTCATTATGTTAATCATATTTACATGCAAAACCCTCACAGCAACACACACTCACACACATAAACCACACAGATTCTTTGTTTTGTCCTGTATTGTCCATAATATTTTTCTTAATGTAAACCCTTTGTGGTTAATAAAGAAGTTGTTGTTGTTGTTGTTGTTGTTATCCTGTGATGAGCAGGTAGATTCATTAGCAGCTGGACACAAAATGCTTAGTGGCACTTTGTCTGACTTTATGTTCTGAAATCAAATTCCCCTCAAGGTTGACTTTGCTTTAAATCCCTTTGACGTCAATAAAATAAATACCGGTCAAGCACTGGGGTCGATGTCATTGACTAAACCCTGCCCTACCCCTAAAATTTCAGGTTTTGTGATTATACTGCAAGGATTACTATTGTTGTTGTTGTTGTTGCTGGCACTATTGTTTCTCATTGTTGTTATTGTTGAATCTGATTCTCTATTACCTCTTTATTTATTTATTTAGTCTGTCAACACACAATAGAACTTCTGTGTCAGTAGTTCTTAACTCTTTTGAATAGCGATCTAAAGTAGGTTATGTTTTTAAAGACAGCGAACAAGAAACTGAAATTAAATAGGTTTTCATGAAAAACAATAGGTTTTCATGAGAAACCTCTATACATTGTATAGAGGTTTGCGTTGTATTTGTGGTGTATTTGAGAGAACAGTTAATGAAATGAGAAGTAATTTAATATTTAAGTAAAGAAATAAAGATGATACAATATACTATAAAACGGATTATGGCGGATGACTTAGCTCAACTTTCTCTGTAATTCTGTCAAATTACGATAATTATTTTTAAAATTAATAAATACGATTTTGCAATTTCATAAATATATATTACTGAAATCATTTATTTCATAAAAATGTTTAGCATACACTGAATAGATTCCTTGCTGAGTGCCACAAGGCAGCAATAATAATTAGTGTTGTGATCGTTACCAGCGTCGCCTTACTGGCACTTGTGCCGGTGGCACGTGAAAAAACATTCGAGCAAGGTCGTTGCCTGTGCCGCTGGACTGGCTCCTGTACAGGTGGCACGTAAAACACCATTTTGAGCGTGGCCGTTGCCAGTACTGCCAGACTGGCCCTCATGCCAGTGGCACGTAAAAGCACCCACTACACTCTCGGAGTGGTTGGCGTTAGGAAGGGCATCCAGCTGTAGAAACTCTGCCAGATCAGATTGGAGCCTGGTGCAGCCTTCTGGCTTGCCAGTCCTCAGTCAAATTGTCCAACCCATGCTAGCATGGAAGGCGGACGTTAAATGATGATGATGATGATGAAGACTAAGACATTGGTCCTCTCAAAGAAGCTTTTCTCAGAGTGCCTTGCATGTTAGTGGAACATTACTGAGACAAATGGAGAAGTTTAAGTATCATGGGGCCATATTTAAGTGTGATGAGAAGTAGAAGGCTGAACTGGATGATGGTTCAGTAATGCCCCAACATTCAATCTTCAGAAAAAGGAGAAGTTGGCAAAAATATCAAATGCACTATCTTTAATATGGTTTTTGAGCCTACCCTCTCCTATGATATCCATGTTGGGTCTTTTACAACAGTATCTTACTTATTGTTTTTTATAGTTTTGTCTCTATGCACTGGGAAGCTCCAAAGAATTGTTATATTTTCTCCCTCAAGGCGCTGCTTATACCATTTGTCAACAGTTTTGATTGTATAATGCTGACATATTACCCAGTGTAGATATTGGCCAATTCTGTAATGACTTGATTTATATGCTTTTGGTGCTAAAACTTTTCATAAAGAGATGAAGTAACAGAATTGTTAGCAAGCAGGGCAAAATACCTAGAAGGTGTTTTGTCCATCACCATGTTCTGAGTTCAAATTCTGCCAAGGTTGACTTTGCCTTTTAGCTTTGGTGAAATATATACCAGTTAAGTACTGCATCCCTAGAAAATTTCAGGCCCTGTGAAGAATTATTATTATTATTATTATTGAGTCAGAAAGCAGCACGTCGTCAAAGTGACATGGGGGTACAAATATATGAAGTCTAATATACCCATCATGACTACCCATGTGCACGACATGGTGATCTCATATCAAGATAAACAGCACATGACCTTGCAGGTGAGACTCAGAATTTTCTTTGGGCTGAGTAGCCTATCCTGTTCAAAAAGTCCTTGAATAAGGGTTACTCTTTTTTACTCTTTTTACTTGTTTCAGTCATTTGACTGCGGCCATGCTGGAGCACCACCTTTAGTCGAGCAAACCGACCCCAAGACTTATTCTTTGTAAGCCTAGTACTTATTCTATCGGTCTCTTTTTGCCAAACTGCTAAGTTACGGGGACGTAAACACACCAGCACCGGTTGTCAAGCGATGTTGGGGAGACAAACACAGACACACAAACACACACACACACACATATATATACATATATACGACGGACTTCTTTCAGTTTCCGTCTACCAAATCCACTCACAAGGCTTTAGTCAGCCTCAGGCTATAGTAGAAGACACTTGCCCAAGGTGCCATGTAGTGGGACTGAACCCGGAACCATGTGGTTGGTGAGCAAGCTACTTACCACACAGCCACTCCTACACCTAGGATGTTGAATGAAACACTTTTGTTTCCAGAGGTGAATTATTCAAACCCCAAAAAATTCTTCTCGACACATGGCTATGATGCTCCCTCATCAGACCAGAGATGCACATATCATCAGCCACCAAGGGACATGTTCAAGTGATTAAGTTCAAACAACTGACAAACAAATCTGTGATGAATCATTAGCATGGACAAAATGCTTAGTGGCACTTTGTCTGACTCTATGTTCTAAAATCAAATTCTCTACATGGTCGACTTTGCCTTTCATCCTTACAAGGTCAATAATATGATTTTGAGCCAATCCCCACCTATGGTCATCAGTGTTGGGTAATGGCCAAAAGAGTTTCGGTAGTGAATATAAGAGGCTAAAAATAGGGTTCCTCAGAAACATGTCTGGAATAACTCTACTTGACAGGGTGTGTAGCTTAGTGATCAGGGAATCTCTCCAGGTTGAGCCACTAGGGAGGTCACAGCTGCAATACTACAAACATGTGATTAGAAGGTCACAAGAAAGAATTGCAATATGGATTCTTCAAGCCAAGCCAACCAACAGAACTATGGGTAGGCCAAAAATTAGATTGTGATGGTTGTATAGCATTGCTTGGAATTCAATATCTTGAAAATGGCCATGATTTTACGCTCTGTTCTGACCAATCATATGACAAGTGCATTTGTGTGATCACATGATCTAAATGGAAATTTCTATATAGTTTATTGCCAAAACATGGTTATGAATTGACATGCATGGGAACAAGAAAGGTTTGCTTTTATCAGCAAAAGCTCATGACAAGTTGGTTAGAAAATTTTCATCATGATATCTATATAAATAAACAGCGACATCTATCTTATATACCAACAACTGGTATATTTCAGAAGCATATGCTTTTGTAATAGAAAAACTAGGAATAACAAAAACTTACCTGACACACAAAACAGGTAACAACACAGGTAAAACATAACAGGCTTTGTAGAATTAGCACAGGATGTCACCCATATTGAAGTAGCAACGGTGTCCTGCATATATTTACCCATTATTTATTTTATCATTAAGTAAAAAGGTTTAGGTTTTGGTTAATGAAAGTTTATAGGTTGATTGTGACATTTATCGACAATATTTGACATTATTTACATTTCTTCGTCTTCTTATTGATAGCTTCAATGATTCTCCTTGCATGAATTGAATGGTTTCTTACCGGAATTGGATTTGGTGAGGTTATTTGCACCTCTTGAAACTTTTTCCACACATCAAAAACAGTTTTTTTTTTCCACCAAACATTCTACTGTTTTATCACCTCACAATTCTTTATTCCAGCCATTTTCAATTCTACTATTTGTTCATGTTTTGTTTGAGCTTCTATATTTAATGAAGAATAAGCAATAAAATGAAAGAATGTTAGGAAGCATCATACAATATTCAAAACTATTTTTGCAAATATAAATGTTTCATATCAACAATGGATAAATTATTATGTTTAATCCTGTTGTATTGTCAAACTGAACAGATCCAGCCTCACAAATCTACCTTACAATGTCATCCTAAAAATAAGCAATCACATCATAGAAATCTTGAGGCTACAAGTTAATGCATGATTAATTTAAAACAATGTGAATAAATAAGCATTACATTTGACTGATTAATCTGAATGCTAGAGGGTTAAGTAATGCATAAATGTATTTCACACCTGGTAAAGAATATAACAACCAGCTGCAGTATGTTGTCCACATCTCACAACAATGCAGTTAAGACACATACTTGATAGACCTCAACTTTCATTGCTGCTTTCATGTATAATTACAACCAGAACCTTGATTCAGGCTTTCCAAACACATCACACACCTTAGAAAGTCAATTACTGACCTCCTCGTCAATTGTATTAACCCTTTCATTACTGTATTTATTTTGAGAGGCTCTGTGTTTCTTTCAATTACTTTAAATATAATAAAGAATTTAGTAAAATAACTTAGTTATCATTCAGCTAGTGTTAGGAACATAAATGGTGACAAAGATTTGGTGGAAAATTTCAATTCAAAACTTATGAAACCAAGACATTTGTACTCAGAGCTAGAGCTGGTTTCGGCCAGGTTGGTAATGAAAGGGTTAAATCCAGGGAGGGTGCTACTAAAATAGACGAATGTATCCACAACTTTTAATTTTGTAACATTGATGTAAATCAATGTTGGAATATATAGCATGCTTGTGCTGTATCATGACCACGGTCTTCTTAAGACTGATTGTTAGTCTAAAGGCATTGGACACAGCTGAAAAGCAGTTCGTCAGGAGCTGCACTTCTTCCTCAGTACAAGTCATGTGATCACAATCACATGTGTAAAAGAAATCAAGATGGAGAACCATGGAAATTTTATTTATAAGTAAATACACACACACAGACACAGAGACACAAACAGACAGACCCCCCCCCCACTCTCTCTCTCTCTCTCTCTCTCTCTCTCTCTCTCTCTTGCGCTCGCACACACACACACACACACACACACACTCTCTCTCACACACACACACACACATGGTAATAGTTCCAGCTTCACAGGGTGATTACGATCTCAATATTCTTCCTCGTTAATGATGGCATTTCTGACATTCCAGCCATGACCTCTCAGCTAGCTATTCAGTCCCAATGCAGATCTCATTGTCTGAAGTGTAAGTGCTTCCAACTGGTTAAGGCAGCATAAGTCATCACTTTTCGGTCGGTAGAATGACGAATAAGATCATCATTGGTATGTCATTGGATTATAGTGATAAGCACTTTGTGGATAATACCTAATGACAAGCTGAAGTCAGATGATCTTACATCAGATTGTCCCTCACTTAGAAGGATGCTGTGACAAAAGCTTGCAGCCCCTCCCAGTGCTTTTACAGCATTCTCTGACGCCAACCAAGGGTATTTCTACATCTCACCATTCAGATGGAATGTCACCATATATGTTTGTAGACCCATACATAAATACATACATGCATACATACATGCATGCATACATATATACATACATATATATACATGCATACAGGTGCAGGAGTGGCTGTGTGGTAAGTAGCTTGCTAACCAACCACATGGTTCTGGGTTCAGTCCCACTGCATGGCACCTTGGGCAAGTGTCTTCTACTATAGCCTCAGACCAACCAAAGCCTTGTGAGTGGATTTTGTAGACGGAAACTGAAAGAAAACCGTCGTATATATGTACATGTATGTATATATATATATATATATATATATATATATATATATATATATATATGTATGTGTGTGTGTATGTTTGTGTGTCTGTGTTTGTCCCCCTAGCATTACTTGACAACCGATGGTGGTGTGTTTACGTCCCCGTAACATTAGCGGTTCGGCAAAAGAGACCGATAGAATAAGTACTAGGCTTACAAAGAATAAGTCCTGGGATTGATTTGCTCGACTAAAGGCGGTGCTCCAGCATGGCCGCAGTCAAATGACTGAAACAAATAAAAGACATACATGCATATATATACACACACAAATACACATGTATATACATACATACTTAAATACTTTCATACCAATATGTGTTTATCTTAACTTTACATATCGTTGTTTCTCGCCATCTCTTATACACGTATCAAAGAGATGAATAGCTAATAGAGAGAAAGGGAGGGAGAGAGGAAGAGAGAGAGGAAGAGAGAGATGGAGAGAGAGAGAGAGAAAAAAAGACAAAAAGGCAGGGTGGAAAAGGAGATGGGGGTGAACAAACAGCAAGTTTTTAGGTAATATTAATTCTTTTTTTCCTCCTTTACTTTTACTCATATATGCAAATACATACATATATACACACTTGCATACATGTATGTATGTTTATCTTGTATGTGTGTATATACATATATACACACACATATACATACGCATATATACACACCCACACACACACATATATATAATTGTACACATGTATATATATATATATATATATATACACACACACACACACACACACACATACAGGCATATGTATTCTTTGAATTTTTTGTGGAATTTTTATGAGTATATTTTGTTTCTACTATGGATCTAGGAGGTAAGTTTATCTTGTAACCTTCAAAACAGGAATGACTGCTGCCAAATGTACTTTGGAATTGCTGGTGAAAATGTTTTCTTACAGTTGGAATATAGATAGACAGACAGATAGAAACATACAGACAAACAGACAGACAGATAGACAGAAAGATAGATAGATAGATAGATAGATAGATAGATAGATAGATAGATAGATAGATAGATAGACAGATAGATAGCTAAATAGATAAACAGGAATTGAGTAGGAGAGAGAGGGGAAGGATATATATATATATATATATATACAGAGAGAGAGAGAGAGAGAGAGAGAGAGAGAGAGAGAGAGAGAGAGAGAGAGAGAGAACGAGAGTGAGAGACTGAAGAAGAAAATGGAGATAGTCATGTGAAGAGAAAGTGAGATGGAGACAGGGGTGAATCATTTTGCTTCTGAAAAAGAATCTTGTTCAAATAGTTGTTTTTTAAACAGGTTTTGTTCATTAAACTGCAGCCATGCATGCACACCACCTTGAAGGGTGAACAAATCAACACCAGAAAAGCTGTACTTATTTTATCAGTCGCTTTTTGCCAAACTACTACATTATGAGTTGATGTAAAGGAGATGTATACAACAAACACAAACATACACAGATATATACATTTATATGTATACATATCTTATGTATATATATATATATAAGCATATATACATATAGGTGCAGGAGTGACTGTGTGGTAAGTAGCTTGTTTACCAATAACATGGTTCCGGGTTCAGTCCCACTGCGTGGCACCTTGGGCAAGTGTCTTCTACTATAGCCTCAGGTCGACCAAAGCCTTGTGAGTGGATTTGGTAGATGGAAACTGAAAGAAGCCCGTCGTATATATGTATATGCTGGTGTGTTTACGTCCCCATCACTTAGCGGTTCGGCAAAAAGAGACCAATAGAATAAGTACTAAGCTTACAAAGAATAAGTCCTGGGGTCGATTTGCTCAACTAAAAGGCGGTGCTCCAGCATGGTCGCAGTCAAATGACTGAAACAAGTAAAAGAGTAAAAGAGTAAAAGAGATACTCATTTTTGAGTTGTATTTTTCCTGTTTGCAACAACATACATACACACATACAAATATACATATTTCAGGGAGTTAAAAAGTTTCTTGCTGGTCATAGAGTGACCATTGATTTTACAACTATACTGTTAAGCACTTTGTAGGTGCAAAACCAATGGTCAATCTATGACCAGCCAGAAACTTTTAGCTTCCTAAAAGATAAATAAATGTTCTGTTTGAGAGTGCGCATCTTTTCTAGATCTATGAACTACTGACAATATATATAATATATTTATGGTAGTTTTGACTTTAAGAGTCCCTCCTAGCATTTATGTATAGTAATGCCCTTAATATAAATAAATATATTTATAGGGAATAATTAATATATTTTTCCCTTATGAAGTTTTTCATGCTAACTACTTGATAAATTCTTATAAAGATTTTATTCTATTTTAAAATTGTACATATATGTTTTTATATATGTATATATATATGTGTGTATATATATATATATATATATATATATATATATATATATATATATATGTATGTATATATACATATATATAAGTTACACTAAGTTACGGGGAGGTAAACACACCAGCATCGGTTGTCAAGCGATGTTGGGGGGACAAACACAGACACGTAAACACACATGCATATATATATTAGCTTCCTGGTAATTAATCGATATTAATTAATATATGATTTTTTGCCATTTTTTTAATAATTATATATATATATATACACATATATATGATGGGCTTCTTTCAGTTTCCGTCTACCAAATCCACTCACAAGGTGCCATGCAGTGGGACTGAACCCAGAACCATGTGGTTGGTAAGCAAGCTACTTACCACACAACCACTCCTGCGTGTATTCGTATGTATATACTTTTACTTATATGTATATATATATATATGTATATATATATATATATATATACATATCATCATCATCATCATCATCGTTTAACATCCGCTTTCCATGCTAGCATAGGTTGGACGATTTGACTGAGGACTGGTGAAACCAGATGGCTACACCAGGCTCCAATCTGATTTGGCAGAATTTCTACAGCTGGATGCCCTTCCTAACGCCAACCACTCAGAGAGTGTAGTTGGTGCTTTTACGTGTCACCCACACAAAGGCCAGTCAGGCGGTACTGGCAACGGCCATGCTCAAAATGGTGCATTTTATGTGCCACCCGCACAAGAGCCAGTCCAGGGGCACTGGCAACGATCTTGCTTGAAAATCCTTATGCATGTCACAGGCACAAGTGCCAGAAAGGCGACGTTGGGCACAGGTGCCATCCCGATTTCGCTTTTACTTGCCTCAATAAGTCTTCGCAAGCTGAGTTTCGTGTCCAATGAAGGAGACAACATTGGCATGGGTGCCAGTCATCGAATTTAGTTCGATTTCAATTTCACTTGCCTCAAAAAGTCATTGCAAGCGGAGTTTAGTGTTCGATGAAGGAAAGGTATGCATAAGTGGGCTGGCTACACCCCTGGCAGAGGCCTTGGATTTAGATCTCACTTGGCTTAACGGGTCTTCTCACGCACAGTATATTTCCAAAGGTCTCGGTCAGAAGTCATCGCCTCGGTGTGGCCCAATGTTCGAAGGTCTTGCCTCACCACCTCAGCCCAGGTCTTCCTGAGCCTACCTCCTCCACGGGTTCCCTCAACTGTTAGGGTTTGGCACTTTTTCACGCAGCTATCCTCGTCCATTCTCACCACATGTCCATACCAGCGCAATCGTCTCTCTTGCACACCACAACTGATGCTTCTTATGTTCAGCTTTTCTCTCAAGATACTTACACTTTGTCGCGTATGCACACTGATATTACTCATCCATCGGAGCATACTGGCTTCATTCCTTGCGAGCTTACGTATGTCCTCAGCCGTCACAGCCCATATTTCACTGCTATGTAGTATGGCTGTTCGTACACATGCGTCATACAGTCTGCCTTTTACTCTGAGTAAGAGTCCCTTTGTCGCCAGCAGAGGTAAGAGCTCTCTGAACCTTGCCCAGGCTATTCTTATTCTAGCAGCTACACTTTCAGCGCACCCACCGCCACTACTAACTTGGTCACCCAGATAGCGGAAGCTATCAACTACCTCTAGTTTTTCTTCCTGGAATGAGACAGAAGTTGTTTCCTGTTTGTTTACAGTGTTTATTGCACCTGAACATCTGCATCATACAAAAACTAACTTCGTAGTTAACCTGCCTTTGATATTGCTGCACCTCTTATGTGTCCATAGCTTGCACTGGGTATATCTTATAGAGTTACTACCTACTCCTTTTCTATATATTGAGCAGGGCCATCTACCTGAAGGGGTTTGTGTTTTATCTACCTTCTTACTTATTAGGACTTTGGTGTTAGCTAGATTGACTCCAAGGCCCTTCGATTTTAGTCCCTGTTTTCACACCTGAAACTTCTCCTCTAGTTCTGATAGTGACTGCGCAATTAGTGCAAGGTCATCAGCATAGAGGAGCTCCCAGGGGCAACCTGTCTTGAATTCCTCTGTGATCGCCTCGAGGACTATGATAAATAGGAGGGGGCTGAGGACAGAACCCTGGTGGACCCCTACCTCTACCTGGAATTCATTACTGTACTCATTTCCAACCCTCACCTTACTGACAGCATCTCTGTACATGGCTCGCACAGCTCTCACTAACCATTCTTCTATTCCAAGTTTCCTCATTGACCACCAGATAAGGGATCGGGGGACCCTGTCAAAGGCTTTTTCCATGTCAACGAAAGACAGGTACAGAGGTTTATCCTTGGCTAGGTATTTCTCCTGCAGCTGTCTTACCAGAAAAATGGCATCAGTGGTGCTTTTACCTGGCACAAACCCAAACTGCATCTCATCTAAATTGATTCGCTCCCTAATTAGTTGGGCTATGACCCTCTCCGTGACTTTCATTACCTGATCTAAAAGCTTGATATCTCTGTAATTATTTGTATCTAAAGCATCACCTTTACCTTTGTAGCAGTTGACTATGGTGCTGCTACACCAGTCATTGGGTATGACTCCTTCGTGTATCACCTGGTTTGTAATACAAGTGATTAGGCTATAGCCGACACTGCCAGATATTTTGAGCATCTCTGCAGTGATTCTTGATGGGCCGGGGGCTTTCCTTGTCTTCATACTCTTAATTGCTTTATCTACCATGGCACTGTCAGCTCGGATAGGATATATATATATACATATATATGCATGTATATAATACACACACACACACACACACACACACACACACACACATATCATCATCATCATTAAATGTCCATTTTCCATGCTGGCATGGGTTGGACAGTTTGACTGAAAACTAGTAAGATGGGGAGCTGCACCAGGTTCTAATCTGATTTGGCAAGGTTTCCTTGGCTAGATCCCCTTTTTAACACCAGCCACTTCAAGAGTGTGCCATGTGTACGTATATATATATATATATATATATATATATATATATATAAGTATATATATGTATGTATGTATGTATGTATATATATATATATATATTATATATAAGCAGACAGAAAATGGAGAAATATTGATGAACAACAATTTGCTTTACATCAGTTATTATTTATTAATTCAATACAAATTAGACTGAATTAATAAATAATTGATATAAGGCAATTATTGTTCATCGATATTTCTCCATTTTCTGTCTTCTTTAAGCCTTGATTCTGGATAAACCCATGTTTATCCTTATCTTTACCTATAATTTATGAGCATAATATGTTTGCATACGTATGCCCATGGTTAAACATAGGTAATATACCGGTGGTATAATGAATACTTCTATCCCTTAGTTGGTTATTTTAACCTCTAACTCAGCTAACCTTATATATATTTATATATATGTATGAAAATGGAACAAAAATGCACTAGAAGGCATTAAAACGTTCGGACAGATAGACGACACAAAGGCGGACAAGAGAAACAACAATTAGAAGGACAGGCAAAAAAAAAGACATGTCATTCTTGGCTTTCTTTCTTCAGTCAAAGTACCAGAAGTCACAACCATTATGGGCAGTTACACTTGAGATGGTTCGATCTGGGCTTCTTTCAGTTTCCATCTACCATATCTACTTGTAAGGCTATAGTAGAAGATACTCATGTAAGGTACCATACATTAGGACTGAACCCAGAATCATGTGGCTGGGAAGCAAATTTCTTACTACACAACTACATCTGTGACTATGTTGTATATGTAATTAAAACATCATCTCGTCAGCCTGTTGAGAGTCATTAAATTATTTTAGTGCTATAGTTTCCATGGTCAGCCACTAAAAGACAGATGGATTTTTGAATACCTGAGGATAATTCTGTTCATTTTATTTTTGCATTGTTAGTGGATTTGGTAGGTAGAAACTGAAAAAAACCTATCGTATACACAGGCTGTATTGTAAGGAGTTTGTTTCCCGACTACATGATTCCAGGTTCACTCTCACTATATAACAGCTTTGGCAGGTGTGTGTGTGTGTGTGTGTGTGTGTGTTTGTGTTTGTGTGTGTGTGTGTTTGTTTATTTGTGTTTGTGCACACACACGTGCCTGTTTGCATGTGTATATGTATGTTTGTGTGTGTGTGTGTGTGCATATGTATGTGTGTGTGTTTATGTCAGTGTTTGTCCACCATCACCACTACCACTACCTGACAACCAGTGTTGGTATCCTTACATTCCCATAACTTAGCGGTTTGCCAAAAGAGACCTATAAAATAAATATCAGGCTTGAAATGGAATAAGTGCTGTGGTCCATTCATTTGACTAAAATTCCCCAAGGTGATGCCCCAGCTTGGCCGCAGTCTAATGACTGAAACAAGTAAAGGATAGAATATATGTATATATGTATATATTACTCTTTTACATATTTCAGTCATTTGACTGTGGCCATGCTGGAGCACCGCCTTTAGTCAAAGAAATTGACCCCAGAACTTCTTCTTTATAAGCCTAGTACTTATTCTATCGGTCCCTTTTGCTGAACTGGTAAGTTTCAAGGACATAAACACATCAACATCGGTTATCAAGTAATGGAGTGGGGGGGACAAATACTGATGCAAAGACACACATAAATATATATACATATATATACACGATGGGCTTCTTTCAGTTACTGTCTACCAAGTCCACTCACTTTCTCAGTCCGAACCCCATTCTGATATCAGCACCGAAGGTATACACCGTATCAATGAGGGAACTGACTTGGGCTTCATCTTTACCATAAAGTTTGAGGTCATCCATGACTAACAAATGGTTGAGTTTTTGTTGGTGGCTTTTGAATACATACCCAGCTTTTGCTTTCCTTAGAATCAGTGTTAGTGGTACCAAGCACAGTACAAAGATCAGTTGGGACAGGCAGTCCCCTTGGAAGATGCCCCTCCTAATTTCTACTGTCCCTAAACGTCTTCCCTATGCTGTGAGTTCCGTCCTCCAATTCGCCATACTTTTTCCAAGCAATCGTTCAACATTCGATGCAATACAAAATAGGTTCATACACTCCATAATCCAAAAATGTGGGATCATATCGTACGCCTTACGATAGTCAATCCATGACATAGCAAATTACTTTTCCTCTTCTTGCAGTCTCATTCATTATTATTATTATTATTATCATTATTATCATTATTATCATTATTATTATTATCATTATTATTATTATTATTATTATTATTATTATTATTATTATTATTATTATTACGATGCAATTGCAATAGATATTTTATCGTTTGAACGATATTTCGACAGCAAGCCTGTCTTTGTCGAGTTCAAAGTAAAAAGTGATAAAAGTTCAAAATTATAGAAATTCAAATCCAAAATATGAACGAGAGTAACCAGAGTCTGTATGTTGGTGGAATGGCATCATCAGTTTTTTGCTTGAAAACTGATGATGTCATTTCATCAACATGTGGATGGTAGTTGCTCTTGTTCATACTTTAGATTTGAATTTTTATCACTTTTTATTTTTAACTCGACAAAGACAGGCTTGCAGTCAAAATATCGTTCAACCATTAAAATATATATTGCAATTGCATTGTGCTCTTCGTCATGCCTGTTTACCTTTGAGAAGAGTTATGTCAATCCTTTTAAAATGTTATTATTATTATTATTATTATTATTATTATTATTATTATTATTATTATTATTGTTCAGTAGTTTTATTTTTATAACGTGCTTTCACTTCACTACCGAGCGCAGCTCTGTGCGCCTTGGGTATGTGCTGTGGTTTGCTGTGGTGCTCTTATGGTTACTATATTGAAAGTGTTTTGCATAGGATGTGTGCAGTACCCAGTAGTGCAATTTTCTGTATGTTATATATATTTGTAAGTCCTGGTGTTTTTGTTATGTATTTGTCTGAATATTTTTTTATTATACCTAAGGCACCTACTGTGATAGGAATTGTTTCTGTTTTTAGATTCCACATTCGAGTTATCTCTATTTCCAGGTCTTTGTATTTTGAAAGTTTTTCCATTTCTTTTAGGGAAACGTCATCTGCTGGTATTGATACATCAATTAGAAAGCATTTTTTTCTTCATGATGTTTGACAACTATATCTGGTCTATTTGCCTTAATTTATTATTATTATTATTATTATTATTATTATTATTATTATTATTATTATTATTATTATTATTATTATTATTCAGTAGTTTTATTTTTATAACGTACTTTCACTTCACTACCGAGCGCAGCTCTGTGCGCCTTGGGTATGTGCTGTGGTTTGCTGTGGTGCTCTTATGTTTACTGTATTGAAAGTGTTTTGCGTAGAATGTGTGCAGTACCCAGTAGTGCAATTTTCTGTATGTTATATATATTTGTAAGTCCTGGTGTTTTTGTTATGTATTTGTCTGAATATTTTTTTATTATACCTAAGGCACCTACTATGATAGGAATGGTTTCTGTTTTTAGATTCCACATTCGAGTTATCTCTATTTCCAGGTCTTTGTATTTTGAAAGTTTTTCCATTTCTTTTAGAGAAACGTTGTCATCTGCTGGTATTGAAACATCAATTAGAAGGCATTTTTTTCCTTCATGATCTTTGATAACTATATCTGGTCTATTTGCCTTAATTTCTCTATCTGTGTGTATTGGCATATCCCAGAGTATGGTTGCTTTCTCGTTTTGCCTTAATTTCTCTATCTGTGTGTATTGGCATATCCCAGAGTATGGTTGCTTTCTCGTTTCGCCTTAATTTCTCTATCTGTGTGTATTGGCATATCCCAGAGTATGGTTGCTTTCTCGTTTCTTTATTATTATTATTATTATTATTATTATTATTAGTATTACTATTATTATTATTATTACTACTAGGGTGATGATGATGATGAGACCTATGGAAATTCCACAGAACAAAAAGATTAAGAGAAGTTATTTAAGTGAGAAAGGTTTATTTTTATTTTTATTTTGCTAAGTTATTTTACTTCCAGTTACAATAATATATTTTATGATTTAAAAATTTCCGTCTGATAAGCATTTTATATTTCCCTCTCTCTCTCTCTCGACTTCTTCAACAAACTTTTTAACAATGTAATTTCCCTCTTCATGTCTCTAACCTTTCTCTCTTTCTCTGCACCTTTCACTTCCACTAACCACATGAGTGACAGCATAATGCATCAACTGGCTACATACTCTCTTACTCACTCTCACATGCCCTCTTCCTCTATCTCACAAACTAAAGCATAAAATGTGAACAAACAGGTAGAAGAATAATATTATAGATTTAGTTCAATAAAAAAAAATACTTTTCACCACCACCACCACCACCACCACCACCACCACCAACACCACCAACACCATTAACACAAACACCATTAACACATACACCACCACTCTACTCTGAGAATGCAAATGTTACCTGCAGCTCTCTCTCTCTCTCTCTCTTTCTCTCTCTCTCTCTCTCTCTCTCTCTCTCTCTCTCTTAATGTAACTACCTCCCCTTCCATCTCTGTCTATCTGCCTTCCTTTAATCTCACAATGAGAACATCACCCTCTGCTAAATATTGTGTCCTAAACATATCTCATTCTCTTTACTTTTCCCTCTGCTAGCCTAATAAAAATTCTAAGTATGACCTGGTTGACCCACTGTAATTTTGCCAAGTCCTCATTGGTGTATTTGGGAATTTGAAGCAAAGCTGGGAATGCCTGAGAAGGTTAGTGAGGTTTTTGCACCCCGCTTTCTTTCTATCCACCACTCCCACATAATTTGTGCTTGTGTCTAAGATCTTGTTCCAGTCACCTACTAACACTAATGAGCAAGTTGTTCCTAGGAAAGTCTCTAGATGTCTAAAGAAATCCAGCCATTTGTCTCCTATTGGAGCATAAACTGTTACTATTCTGAAGGTTTCATCATTGCCTTCCTTGCTGCTTATGTCCCAAACCACCATAATACTGATCAGGTCTAGGTAAATCATCCTCACCTACATGTCATGGCCTTTCTGAAACAGCACCACAATGCCATTTGATCCAGGCCAACCGGAGGAGACATAAACCTCATCACCCAGAAGTAAAGTGAGCGATTTCATTTTGGAAATCCTGGTTTCAATAATGGCAACTGCATACAGATGTAGTAACCTGAGGTTGTTGAGCAGGTCATCTTGTTTCTATGTTGTACTCAGGCCACAAGCATTTACACAACCTATTCCAGGAGGAGAGAAGAAACAAAAAAAAAATGTTAGTCATTTACCCTAGTCTTCTGTTGATCTTTTGTTTTGGTGTAAAGGATGGGCTACAGCAAATATTCTGCTCAATACCACAGATTTGCTTGTCAGTGGCTTGACATAAACCAGTTGAGCATGTCCCTTGGTGGCTGACGATATGTGCATCTCTGATCATGAGCAGAAGTGGTGTGGGAAATCATAGTTTGAATAATTCACCTCTGGAAACATGAGTGTTTTCTTCATCATCCTTATAAACAATCCGTATTTAGGGACCTTTTGAGCAGGATGGGCTACTCAACTTGAAGAAAATTCTGATTGGGCCCCACCTGCAAGGTCATGTGCTGTTTATCTTGATATGAGATCTCCATGTCACACAATTATGGTTGTGATGCATGTGCCTGGTGTACCCTTCCTTACTAGATGGGTAGTCATGATGGGTAGTCATGATGGGTGTATTGTCCTTTGTACATTTGTACCCCAGTGTTGCTTTGATGGCATGTGCTGCTCACTCATTCAATAATGATGGTGATGACGATGATGATGATGATGATGATGATGATGATGATAATAATAATAATAATAATAATAATAATAATAATAATGATTTCTTTATTAACCACAAGGGTTTACATTAAGAAAAACATTAAGGACAGCACAGGACAAAACAAAGTATGTGTGTGGTTTATGTGTGTGGTTTGTGTGTGAGTCAGCCACGTAGCCAGCCGATTGCAACTGGGAGTGCTATCTTGATAGCTGGGGGTGCTGAACAGGGGTACGGACAAAAGCCCCTACTCAAAGTGTGAAAGTGGACAAAAGCCCCATGCTTATATTTTATATTATTTTTTCATTTTTTTTTTTTTTCACATTTCTGATATATTTAATTTTTATTTTCATTTTACTTGTTGCAATCATTAAACTGAGGCCATGCTGGGGCATCACCTCAAAAAATTTTTAGTTGAATATATCGACTCCAATATTTTTTTAAATGATTTTCAACAAGCACATAGTTAAGCCTAAAAGGTCTTTCTACATGCTAGAGATGACAGCCAAATCTTTAAACATTATTTTTATATAATTTCAAATAAACATCGACCACGAGGCTGACAGTGTGTCTTCTCAACAATTCGATGATTTCATTTTGCATTGCTGCTGAGGTGTAGGTCGCATCTTTTGGAATTGTTCGGTTACATTCTATTAGTTTTGAGTCCTTCTCTAATGTGTACTGGAATAATT